>NW_011259052.1:0-597 GCF_000146605.3 Meleagris gallopavo
AGTGCGTTTCAGACAGAAGAGGGTGAGATCCTTTCAGGACTTCGGAGAAAAAAATACCCCATTCGCAGGTAGTGCAGGAGGCTGAATTCGCACTTGTCGGCATCGGAATCGCACTCCTTCGGTCTCATGCTCAGAGAGCGGCATTCCCTCTGAACAGCTCCGGAGACTATGCCGTTGCTGGCCGAGAAATCACGCTTCTCCCGAACGCCGCTTTTTGCCGTCAGCAGCGGTCTCGTGTTTCTCGCTTGGCGAGAGCGGACCCCTTCAGCCGGCTGCTTTCCTCCGACTAGTGAGCGGGCTCCTGTGCGCACATCGGAAAGTAGCGGTTTGCACTTCGCCTTGGCTACATGCAGAATGCACTCGACTAGCTCTGAATACTATGTCTCTGCCTTTATTTCGAGGCACAATTCGTCCCTGTGAGGTTCTCCACTGCTACACATCTCCATTCAGAGAGGAATAGAGTGGAAGGGAAAACCTTCTCTAATAAGACACCTGCACGTTCGAGGAGCACAGACGTAGTGCTCTCAGGGAGAGCGTTTAAGAAAGAGGGAGAGATCCTTTCAGGACTGCGGAGAAAAAACCCCCCACTCGCAGGTA
>NW_011259053.1:0-547 GCF_000146605.3 Meleagris gallopavo
GAGCTGGGCTGTTCAGCCTCCTGGAGAAGTGAAGGCTCCAAGGGAACCTGGTAACAGCCTTTCAATACCTAAAGGAAAGAACAAGGGAAAATGGAGGTGAAATCTAAGGAAAATGTCTTGTACAGTGAGGGTGCTGAGGCAGCGGCACAGGTTGCCAGAGACATGGTGGAGGTGCTGGCCCTTTCAAGGTGAGCCTGGCTCAGACTCTGAGCAACTTGATCTAGCTGTGGATGGTCAGCATGGGGGAGTCGGATCACATTGCAAACCTACCTGCATACAAGCAGCGCACCAACATGGGGTGCATGATGTTCATTACCTGCTGGACACACCTCACACCGCTGACTGAAGGAGCCCAGGCAATCCTTCAACTCCATCAGGCTGCAAAATGAAATCAGAAGAGACGCAGAACATCATTTAAAACACAACAAGGATGCACACAATGCCCTTAAAAAACACCCACCGCATGGATGCAATTAGCACATAGCCCTATTCATTACAGCCATCCAGCTTGAGATCCTCCTGAAAAGCAGAGCTCACAGCTCTGAAA
>NW_011259055.1:0-523 GCF_000146605.3 Meleagris gallopavo
ACTTCTGCAGATCAAGGCCTAAATACAGAGTGAAAATGAAAATAATTTGAGTATTTGGTTGTAATTCTTAGTTCATCTTCTTTAATGCTCTCTGTAAAATAAGAAGTTCATTATCCTGCAGTTAATTGCTGTGAGAAATAATTTTTCAGTTCTGAGTAACTGAACGAGGGTTTGTTGACATTTTACTTTGAAACTTGTTCTGGATATAAGCAATAATTATATACTCAGGTCCTTCATGCATTCCTTAATAATGAAGTGTGTATACGAGTAGACGTGTATGTATGTTTATACGTGCATATAGTTATGCACACAAATGTAGGTTGTGCTGTAAGTAATGCCTCCTATTTTATTCTGTTGGCCCACAGTGTCAGAGGCAGATGCTGGAGGCAGTAGAAGTTGAACCTTCCTGCCAATATCCTGTTATATGTTGTCGCTGTGTAACAGATAGCATTTAGACAGAATGGCCTCTGACATGGAAGTGCACGTGAAACAAAGGTGTGGAATTGAATTCTTCCATGTGGGA
>NW_011259056.1:0-452 GCF_000146605.3 Meleagris gallopavo
GAAGATCCCCTTGCAAATAAAATCACTTACGCAGGGAGACTCGTAAACGAGATGCCTTTGCTAACCAGAGACTTGTGAATGAGATGCCCTCGCTTGCAAGTCAGTGTACATTCCTTTCCACTCTGCCTGCACGTTCTCGCCAGCAAAGCTTTTAGTTACAAAAGTCTGTAGACAAATTGGACTTGCGAACTGTGGATGTGCTGTGCAGGCCTGAAAGGTTACACACAAGGGGGAACCTTCGGGGGACCGGGAAGTCTGCAACCTCCACGTACTTCAGCCACCGAGGAAAGAAGGAAGGGACAATGCGAACGGAAGGCAGGATAAAAGGGATTCTGCAAAATCCCATCCTTGGTGAGACCCCACGGGGGTATGCCTTCCTTATTTGAATAAAGAAAGATAAAGCCTCTCCTCCGACTCTTTTAGGGATAATTGAGGAAGCCCATGGGAGCCAA
>NW_011259057.1:0-392 GCF_000146605.3 Meleagris gallopavo
TTGAAATACGGAATTGGAAGTTGATCAGATCGCTTCAATACTGAAGCTGACAGGAGCTGTCAGTGCTTCTGGAGCCCTGCTCTGTGCAGCTGTCTGCGATGGTGCACCGAGCAGCACTGAACGTCCGCAGCTCTGTTTCCAGACACACAGACATAACCTTGCCTTCTGCCTTGCTTCCTGTGGCTTTCTGTTATTTCCTGAACCCTGCTAGTTTTCTTTGTTGTTTTTCTTTCATCTGTTGCTTTGCTTTGCTCTTTTTTCCTTTGCTCTGCTGTATGAGAGCTGTTGAACCACAGCCTGAACCACTGATGGAGCAGCTGAGGAAAGGACCCAGCCAGCCCTGGGAGCACAGGTGAAGGCAGTCAGCTCCGTGGCTGGAAGGGGCAGAGCCT
>NW_011259058.1:0-542 GCF_000146605.3 Meleagris gallopavo
AGGGGGCAAGGAAACACAAAAAATAGGAAGGACAAGAGAATGTAATAGTGAAAACAGTGCAAGACCAGAGACAAGCAAGACACAGAACAAAGAGGATAGGCAGCCTTCTGGGCACCATGAAGCGCAATTCAGAGCTCTGGGGGAATCCTATTGTGCCGGGCTCTGGAATGGGTAAACGCTGGCGGGTGTGCATCGCCCTTACCTGCTGGGCAGACAATGACCAGTCAGCAAAGTGAGGTTCCAGGGCATGCCGGGAAATGCACATTCCACTTCCTTGCTGTTTCCACAGAGATCAACACAACTCTCCGTGCAGTTGTTACAGCACTTGGGAGCACCGCAGCTCTGCTGCCACCTGTTGGACACAATACAGTCATGAAGGCACTGCCCTGCATCCGGGCCTCTTGCACAAAGCTGTGCTCCTTGCTCGGAGCACATGGCTGCACTCTGTGCACCATGTTGCTTACCACCAGAGAAGGCTCAGGTACCCAACACCATTTTGGCTTCCATCTTGTCTGATAACTGCTCATTATGCACAGCCCTCA
>NW_011259059.1:0-503 GCF_000146605.3 Meleagris gallopavo
GCCAAGGATGACGGCCCAGACAATACGGCAGGGAACGCCAAAATTGAATGCCGACATGAATGTAGGCAAACACAAAGCCAAGGGGTCATTAGGCCAAGAGAATGGGGCAAGGAACACAAAAATAGGAGGACAAGAGAATGTAATAGTGAAAACAGTGCAAGACCAGAGACAAGCAAGACACAGAACAAAGAGGATAGGCAGCCTTCTGGGCACCATGAAGCGCAATTCAGAGCTCTGGGGGAACCCTATTGTGCCGGGCTCTGGAATGGGTAAACGCTGGCGGGTGTGCATCGCCCTTACCTGCTGGGCAGACAATGACCAGTCAGCAAAGTGAGGTTCCGGGGCATGCCGGGAAATGCACATTCCACTTCCTTGCTGTTTCCACCGAGACCAACACATCTCTCCGGGCAGTTGTTACGGCACTTGGGAGCACCGCAGCTCTGCTGCCACCTGTTGGACACAATACAGTCATGAAGGCACTGCCCTGCATCCGGGCCTCTTGC
>NW_011259060.1:0-546 GCF_000146605.3 Meleagris gallopavo
ACCAGCACACTCAACAAGAAAGAGGTTAAGCTCTCAGGAGAGAAACAAGCAAGTGCTACCAGACTGATGACATTAGCATATTAATTTCCTCACTTAGGAAAGGTAATTGAAAGATGTACCCAGAGGCATTTAACTTTGAATCTGCCTTTATTGGTAGGTTTCTATTTTATTTATAGATAAGATTGTTGAGAGGAACTGTTATTCCCATAAACTTATTGTTTTTCCCCAACATAATACAGGATGTAAATCATAACATTTACCAGAAAATTTATGGCATAAAATGCCCTTTTATAAAATTGTTTCCTGGGGTCTTCAGAAACAAGGCCTACACAAAATCCTAGCTAAATGTTTTAAAATCTCACGGGAAAACATTAAAGTAATCCAAGGAAGCATGCATTGTTGTTTTTGTTATGGGAAATTCTCTCTCTCAGCACATGTAAGAATACAGCATTTGTAAAAACAGAACAATAAAGCAAAAATAGCAAAACTGAAAGAATCTAGTCTGAGAAACAGTTGGTTAGCTTCAACTTTCTAGAAATGCAAGAG
>NW_011259061.1:0-501 GCF_000146605.3 Meleagris gallopavo
TAATACAGGATGTAAATCATAACATTTACCAGAAAATTTATGGCATAAAATGCCCTTTTATAAATTGTTTCCTGGGGTCTTCAGAAACAAGGCCTACACAAAATCCTAGCTAAATGTTTTAAATCTCACGGGAAAACATTAAAGTAATCCAAGGAAGCATGCATTGTTGTTTTTGTTATGGGAAATTCTCTCTCTCAGCACATGTAAGAATACAGCATTTGTAAAACAGAACAATAAAGCAAAATAGCAAACTGAAGAATCTAGTCTGAGAAACAGTTGGCTAGCTTCAACTTTCTAGAAATGCAAGAGACTACGCAGAGATTCTCATTAAGAGAGGCAGGTGATTGTAACAGAACAATGTTTACATCCCCCTTCTGGTTTGTTTTGAGTATTCAGCATTATAACCATGGATTAAATAATCTGAAACTCTGCAGTAAAGCTGCATAGTTTCAGATTGAGATAGGTAGAGGTGAAGAATACCATTTCCCTTGGCAGAACAAA
>NW_011259062.1:0-351 GCF_000146605.3 Meleagris gallopavo
AGGTGTTTTCTCCAAAGAGATAAAACATTTCCTCCCCGAAATACCAGTTTTCTCCCAGAAATAGGACATTTTCTCAATGAACTTGCTGTTTTTTCTCAGAAATACCTGTTTCTCCCAGAAATAGGACATTTTTCAACCAGAAACATGACATTTTCTCCCAGAAATACCAGTCGTCTGCCTAGAAATATGACATTTTCTCCCAGAAGTTGCAGGATTCTCCCCTGATATATGATATTTTCTCCTAGAAATAACAGTTTTCTCCAATAATAGATGACGTTTTTCTCCCAGAAAATACAAGCTTTCTCCATGAAAGATGACATTTTGTGCCAGATATGCCAATTTTCTCCTGAC
>NW_011259063.1:0-306 GCF_000146605.3 Meleagris gallopavo
ACAAAATGACCTATTTTCGGAGGGAAAACTGGTATTTCTGTGAGAAAATGTGGTATTTCTGGCCGAAAACTGCAATTCCTGGCAGAAAATGTCCTATTTTGGGGGAGAATCCTGGTATTTCTGGTAGGAAACGTTGTGTTTTGGGTGAGAAAACCGGTATTTCTGGGAGATATTGCCATATTGTTGGGGAGACAACTGGTATTTTTGGTGAGAAAATGTAATATTTCAGGAAGAAAGGTGCAATTCCTGGGGAGAAAAACGTCATGTTGGGGGAGAAAACTGCCATTTCTGAGAGAAAGTGGCCTA
>NW_011259064.1:0-333 GCF_000146605.3 Meleagris gallopavo
CATTGGGGTCAGGAGTCAGCCAAGCAGTGGAAAAGCTTTGGGCTAAGAACACGGGAGATTTTTAGGGATTTTTTTTGGAGCAAGACAGGCTCCATTTTGGGACTGACTTATCTTTTTTTGGAGGAAAGGAACTCCAGATGTTCCTATTGCCCTCAGGCCCTTCGGGACTACGATCTGTTCCCGATTTGTATTGGTTGTCCATCCGCAAGGCAGATGGGAAACACCTGAGAAGCAGCCTCCTGCTCCACTTCCCCATGTTGCTGTCCCCTGCACAGCCCTGCTCACCGGATATCTGGTCTGGAATTGTTTCCATGCCCACTTGAGTCTCATTCT
>NW_011259065.1:0-552 GCF_000146605.3 Meleagris gallopavo
GCGACAGCTGTAGTGCTCTCAAGGGAGAGCGTTTCAGAAAGTGGGGAGAGATCCTTTCAGGACTGCGGAGAAAACCCCCCACTCGCAGGTAGTGCAGGAGGCTGAATTCGCACTTGTCGGCATCGGAATCGCACTCCTTCGCTCTCACGCGTAGAAAGCGGCATTCGCGCTGAACCGCTCCGGAGACTTTGCCGTAGCTGGCCGAGAAATCGCGTTTCTCCCCGAACGCCGCTTTCAGCCGTCAGCAGCGGTCTCGTGTTTCTCGCTTGCCGAGAACGGGCCACTTCAGCCGGCTGCTTTTCTCCGACGAGTGAGCGGGCTCCTGTGCGCGCATCGGAAAGGAGCGGTTTGCACTTCGCCTTGGCTACATGCAGAATGCACTACGCCTACCTCTGAATACTATGTCTCTGCCTTTATTTCGAGCCACAATTCATTCTAGTCAGGTTTTCCACTTGCGACACATCTGCATTCAGACAGGAAAAGAGTGGAAGGGAACAACCCTCTCTAATCAGGCATTTGCAAGTTCGCGGAGCGACAGCTGCAGTGCTTTCA
>NW_011259066.1:0-478 GCF_000146605.3 Meleagris gallopavo
TGTCGCACGAAATAAAGACAGAGACATAGTATTCAGAGGTAGACGCAGTGCATTCTGCATGTAGCCAAGGCGAAGTGCGGAAACCGCGTCCTTTCCGATGCGCGCACAGGAGCCCGCTCACTCGTCGGAGAAAAGCAGCCGGCTGAAGTTGCCCGTTCTCGGCAAGCGAGAAACACGAGACCGCTGCTGACAGCTCAAAGCGGCGTTCGGTGAAAAGCGCGTTTTCCCAGCCAGCTCCGGCAAAGTCTCCGGAGCGGTTCAGCGCGAGTGCCGCTTTCTACGCGTGAGAGCGAAGGAGAGCGATTCCGATGCCGACAACTGCGAATTCAGCCTCCTGCACTACCTGCGAGTGGGGGTTTTTTACTCCGCAGTCCTGAAAGGATAACTCCCCTCTTTCTGAAACACTCTCCCTGAGAGCACTACATCTGTCGCTCCTCGAACTTGCAAATACCTTATTAGAGTAGGGGTTTTCCCTTCC
>NW_011259067.1:0-550 GCF_000146605.3 Meleagris gallopavo
ATCATATTTTGGGAGAAAGCTAACTATTTCTCGGAGAAAACGTCATATTTCTGGTTGAAAAACGGTATTGATGGGAGAAAACGTCCTATTTCTGGTTGAAAAATGGTATTTGTGGGAGGAAACTGCAGTTCCTGGCAGAAAATGGCATATTTTTGGGAGAAAGCGGCTATTTTGCGGTATAAAATGTCGTATAATTTGCGATAAAACTGGCATTTCTTGGAGAAAATATCATATTTTTGGGGAAAAATCTACTATTTCTTGGAAAAGGTGTCATATTTAAGGGAAGAAATCTGGTATTTCTGGAGAAAATGTCATGTTTGGGGATAAAATAGGTATTTCTGGTGAAAAACGTAGAGTCTTTGGTGATAAAACTGGAATTTCTTGGGGCAGAATATCATATTTTGGGAGAAAGCTACTATTTCTCGGAGAAAACGTCCTATTTCTGGTTGAAAAAACGGTATTGATGGGGAGAAAAACGTCCTATTTCTGGTTGAAAAATGGTATTTGTGGGAGGAAACTGCAGTTCCTGGCAGAAAACTGCATTATTTTT
>NW_011259068.1:0-452 GCF_000146605.3 Meleagris gallopavo
TAATGAACATCATGCACCCATGTGGTGCGCTGCTTGTATGCAGTAGGTTTGCGATGTGATCCGATCCCCACTGCTGACCATCCACAGCTAGATCAAGTTGCTCAGAGTCTGAGCCAGGCTCACCTTGAAAGGGCCAGCACATCCACCATGTCTCTGGCAACCTGTGCCACTGCCTCAGCACCCTCACTGTACAAGACATTTTCCTTAGATTTCACCTCCATTTTCCCTTGTTCTTTCCTTTGAGGTATTGAAAGGCTGTTACCAGGTTCCCTTGGAGCCTTCACTTCTCCAGGAGGCTGAACAGCCCAGCTCTCCTTGCTTACAGGAGAGGGGTTCCATCCTTGGGTTCGTGTTTGTGGCTGTACTCTGGATGCACTCGCACAGCTCCATGTCTCCCTGCACTGAGGACTCCACATCTGGACGCAGCACTGCAGGTGAGGCCTGACCAGCGC
>NW_011259069.1:0-405 GCF_000146605.3 Meleagris gallopavo
CCCACTGCTGACCATCCACCAGCTAGATCAAGTTGCTCAGAGTCTGAGCCAGGCTCACCTTCAAAGGGCCAGCACATCCACTATGTCTCTGGCAACCTGTGCCACTGCCTCAGCACCCTCACTGTACAAGACATTTTCCTTAGATTTCACCTCCATTTTCCCTTGTTCTTTCCTTTGAGGTATTGAAAGGCTGTTACCAGGTTCCCTTGGAGCCTTCACTTCTCCAGGAGGCTGAACAGCCCAGCTCTCCTTGCTTACAGGAGAGGGGTTCCATCCTTGGGTTCGTGTTTGTGGCTGTACTCTGGATGCACTCGCACAGCTCCATGTCTCCCTGCACTGAGGACTCCACATCTGGACGCAGCACTGCAGGTGAGGCCTGACCAGCGCAGAGCAGAGGGATGGGGA
>NW_011259070.1:0-311 GCF_000146605.3 Meleagris gallopavo
TGTGTGAAGACTTGCTTCCCTTGTGATGCACAATGTACTAAAGATTGAGAGAGGAAAAGGTGCAGAGTTTTTCCAGCTTTGATTTCCTGTCTGGAACTTTTGGAACCCACTGCTTGCAATTGTTAATCTGTCCCAAGTGGTCTAGTTTGGAATGCCCTCGTACTTCTTGGATTGCTCTGCTGTTCAAGATGGAGCAATTCTTTCAGGTACCACTGCACCGCTGCTGTTGGCTTCTAATTCTTGCTTTTGTTTGTTTGTTTTGCTACAGACTGCTTTTCAAGCCTCTTTTTCTTCCAGTCAGAGTGAGAATT
>NW_011259071.1:0-323 GCF_000146605.3 Meleagris gallopavo
TTTTTTTTCTCTCTCTTCCATTTTTTTCCTTCGTCGGTGGGCTCGGGAGGCGCGGGTGGTCGTGACGGCGTGCTTTTTATTTTTTTTTTTTATTTTTTAATTATTAATTATTTTATATTTTTGTTTTTATTTATTGTTTTATGTATTTATTTTTTATTTATTTTTTTTTATTTATTTTTTTATTTTTTATTTTCATTTCTTTATTATTTTTAATAAATACGCGTCCACGTATTTGTCTATTTATTTATTTATTCGTTTGTATTTCTAAAAATTCTTATTATTTCTTTATTTCTTCCTGCATTTTTAATCGTTTTTTTTATTTT
>NW_011259072.1:0-413 GCF_000146605.3 Meleagris gallopavo
CATTCGGGGAGAAACACAATTTCTCGGCCAGCTACGGCAAAGTCTCCGGAGCGGGTTCAGCGCGAATGCCGCTTTCTACGCGTGAGAGCGAAGGAGTGCGATTCCGATGCCGACAAGTGCGAATTCAGCCTCCTGCACTACCTGCGAGTGGGGGTTTTTTTCTGCGCAGTCCTGAAAGGATCTCTCCCCACTTTCTGAAACGCTCTCCCTGAGAGCACTACAGCTGTCGCTCCTCGAACTTGCAAATGCCTTATTAGAGCTTGTTTTCCCTTCCACTCTTTTCCTCTCTGAATGCAGATGTGTAGCAGTGGAAAAACCTGACTAGAATGAATTGTGGCTCGAAATAAAGGCAGAGACATAGTATTCGGAGCTAGTCAGGTGCATTCTGCACGTAGGCAAGCTAAGTGCAAACC
>NW_011259073.1:0-421 GCF_000146605.3 Meleagris gallopavo
TGTTGCACACTGTGGTCAAACATGCATTACTTGGGGGGCACGTTATATTTGATTTAAGATACTCTTACCTTTGGCTTTGCACAGAGCCCAAAGTCTACCAGCTTCAAATTATGAGAAACAGGTTTCTCATCAATCAACGGATTTTTCTGGTGAATGAAAAAGCAGTCAGGAATGATTTTCACCTGAATGCCCAAGGAAACATATCTTCTCTTCTGTTAGTTCTTGGTGTGGTCACTGGTTAGCAGTCTACTAAAAGCCTCTCTCTCTCGTAGAGATTTTCACTGACTGCTAACAAGCACCCATCTTCCCATACCCCAGGTGGGAAATACTAGTTTGTATCTGTTAGAAAGGGCCTGGGGACAGGAGGACAAGTGGTGAGAGACCACAAGCTGAATGCAAGCCAGCTGTGTGTTCTGACAGA
>NW_011259074.1:0-588 GCF_000146605.3 Meleagris gallopavo
GTTCCCAGCTTTCCAGGTGTGACTCCGCCTCAGGAACTCCCTCCTGTCCCCCTCTCATTTATTCCTCTCAGCTCCCACGAGGCGCCATGGCGTCGGCTTAACTCGCACTCCGCCATCGCACTCAGTAAACAAGTTTTGTCCGCAGATCGTTGTCGCTTTGTCTTTTTCTTCCTTCCTGGAGCCCAGCTCCCAGCTCCCCGTCCCGTCTCCCCTTCCCTTCCCATTCTGTGGCCGGGGGGGAGGGAAGCCCACGGCCCCCCGTCGCGGGCACAGACGTGCGCACAACTTCCGCTGGGTTCTGCTCACACTTTACTCCACGCTTACTAACTCACACCATACTCCAGGTGTGCTCTCACCTTCATGTGATACTCACAGTTGATACTCACAGTTTACTTGGTTTACGCAAGAATTACTCATGCTTTCCTCTGGCTTTTCTCCAGGTTTTACTCCCACAACTGGCTATCACACTCTATTCCAGGTGTGTACTCACACCTTACTTCAACATTTATTCACACTTTACTCTGGGTTTACCCATAGTTTACTCCTTCTTTACTCTGACTTTTCTCCAGGTTTTACTCACACTCTCTC
>NW_011259075.1:0-448 GCF_000146605.3 Meleagris gallopavo
AAAACGAAAATTAAAAAGGGGAAAAAATCGATAAGAAATAAAACACGAGGAATGAATGAATGAATGAATGAATGAATGAATGAATGAATGAATGAATGAATGAATGAATGAATAAATAAATAAATGAGCGAGCGAGCGAGCGAGCGAGCCGATAAATAAGCAAGCAAATAAATAAATAAATAACAACAATAAGTAACAATAAAAACAACATTTAAAAAACAAAGAGACAAATACGCGGGCACGTAAAATAAATAAAAAAATAAAAAATTGAAATGAACAAATAACGAAATTATAAACAAACAGACAAACACGTGGACGCATAAACGAAAATGATAAAGAAATAAATGAAAATAAATAAAAATAAACGAAAAAAGTTAAAAAAATAAAAAATAAAAAAACGATTAAAATGCAGGAAGAAATAAAGAAATAATAAGAATTTTAGAAATAC
>NW_011259076.1:0-434 GCF_000146605.3 Meleagris gallopavo
CGAGGAATGAATGAATGAATGAATGAATGAATGAATGAATGAATGAATGAATGAATGAATGAATGAATAAATAAATAAATGAGCGAGCGAGCGAGCGAGCGAGCCGATAAATAAGCAAGCAAATAAATAAATAAATAACAACAATAAGTAACAATAAAAACAACATTTAAAAAACAAGAGACAAATACGCGGGCACGTAAAATAAATAAAAAAATAAAAAATTGAAATGAACAAATAACGAAATTATAAACAAACAGACAAACACGTGGACGCATAAACGAAAATGATAAAGAAATAAATGAAAAATAAATAAAATAACGAAAAAGTTAAAAAAATAAAAAATAAAAAAACGATTAAAAATGACAGGAAGAAATAAAGAAATAATAAGAATTTTAGAAATACAAACGAATAAATAAATAAATAGACAAATACGT
>NW_011259077.1:0-332 GCF_000146605.3 Meleagris gallopavo
AAAATTGAAATGAACAAATAACGAAATTATAAACAAACAGACAAACACGTGGACGCATAAACGAAAATGATAAAGAAATAAATGAAAATAAATAAAATAACGAAAAAGTTAAAAAATAAAAAATAAAAAAACGATTAAAAATGACAAGGAAGAAATAAAGAAATAATAAGAATTTTAGAAATACAAACGAATAAATAAATAAATAGACAAATACGTGGACGCGTATTTATTAAAAATATAAAGAAATGAAAAATAAAAAATAAAAAAATAAAATAAAAAAAAAATAAATAAAAAAATAAAATAACAATAAAACAATAAATAAAAACAAAAAT
>NW_011259078.1:0-423 GCF_000146605.3 Meleagris gallopavo
AAGAGCTACGTTTCCCAGGGGCTTTGCGGTCAGCGAGGAAATCTAACTCCTGGCCAGGTCACCTGATGCTCTCTTCTTTGCCTGCACTGCTTCGCTTGCGCTTCTCTGCCTGCGCTTCTCATCTCAGCGTTGTTGTAAGGCCGATCCACCATCAATTTCACATTCTCTCTCCTTATAAAATTCTGTTGATACCATATTTAGGAAATTACTTTGTTTTACCTCAGATTGTTGCCACTGTTTTCAATTATTTCGGGGTCCCTTATTTTCTTTTTTTCCGGGGGCGCGGATCCGCGGATCCCTCCGCCCTTCTAGTCACAGAACCGGGCCGAACCAGCCCGTAAACCGTTGACATTCTTGGTGGAGAATGCGGGCAATAGTTGCTTTTTAGCTTTTTGAACAATCTCTCTCTCCGCTCTCAGACAG
>NW_011259079.1:0-447 GCF_000146605.3 Meleagris gallopavo
GTGGAAACCTGACCTAGAATGAATTGTGGCTCGAAATAAAGGCAGAGACATAGTATTCAGAGGTAGGCGTAGTGCATTCTGCATGTAGCCAAGGCGAAGTGCAAACCGCTCCTTTCCGATGCGCGCACAGGAGCCCGCTCACTCGTCGGAGAAAAGCAGCCGGCTGAAGTGGCCCGTTCTCGGCAAGCGAGAAACACGAGACCGCTGCTGACGGCTGAAAGCGGAGTTCGGGAGAAACGCGATTACTCGGCCAGCGACGGCAAAGTCTCCGGAGCGGTTCAGCGCGAATGCCGCTTTCTACGCGTGAGAGCGAAGGAGTGCGATTCCGATGCCGACAAGTGCGAATTCAGCCTCCTGCACTACCTGCGAGTGGGGTTTTTCTGCGCAGTCCTGAAAGGCTCTCTCCCACTTTCTGAAACGCTCTCCCTGAGAGCACTACAGCTGTCG
>NW_011259080.1:0-358 GCF_000146605.3 Meleagris gallopavo
TGAAGTGGCCCGTTCTCGGCAAGCGAGAAACACGAGACCGCTGCTGACGGCTGAAAGCGGAGTTCGGGGAGAAACGCGATTTCTCGGCCAGCTACGGCAAAGTCTCCGGAGCGGTTCAGCGCGAATGCCGCTTTCTACGCGTGAGAGCGAAGGAGTGCGATTCCGATGCCGACAAGTGCGAATTCAGCCTCCTGCACTACCTGCGAGTGGGGTTTTTCTGCGCAGTCCTGAAAGGATCTCTCCCCACTTTCTGAAACGCTCTCCCTGAGAGCACTACAGCTGTCGCTCCTCGAACTTGCAAATGCCTTATTGGAGAGGGTTTTCCCTTCCACTCTTTTCCTCTCTGAATGCAGATGTG
>NW_011259081.1:0-503 GCF_000146605.3 Meleagris gallopavo
ACGGGAAGGCACTGAGCTGTACAAGAGCAGCAAAGGAAACCTGGAGAACACAGAATCCCTTGATTCTGTGAGAAAGGGCACCCGCTCCGGGCATTTCCAGAGTTGCAATGCTCAGCCAGCCGACCAGCGTTACCTTGGGGCTGACGGAAGCGTTCCAGAAACAGATGGGAGCAAAGAAAGGAACGAGCATCAGTCCCTCCACGACCGCTTCAGAAAAAGGCTGATAACCCCTTCGCTCCCCTCAGAGAACAACGGGAAGGCAGCACGAGGAGGGGCAGAGCAGACACAGCTACTGTAAACCAGCTTAGGAGCCCCACAGAAAGGCACAGATCAGAACCCTGCAAGAAAGAAAGAATCACTCACCTCTTTCCAAGAGCCAGAGCTCACCCAGCAATCCACAGGAGGCATCTCCAGGAGGAAACCTGGCCTCTGGGGCTGCCAGCCCTTAAATGAGGGGAGGGAGGGGCGGAGCCAGGCTCAGCCCCATCTGGTCCCACACATGC
>NW_011259082.1:0-557 GCF_000146605.3 Meleagris gallopavo
ATCCAAAACAGGACATCTTTCTCCCCAGAGAAATGCTATTTTCTCCCGGAAACAAAGCAGCTTTCTCACAAATGGTGGCATTTTCCAACCAACTATGCTACTCTCTCCCAGAAAGAGCACTTTTCTGCCAAGTACCTTCCCTTTTCTCTCAAAAATACTGCTAGGCACTCCTCAACAGGACATTTTCTCCCATCTACACCCCGTTTTTCTCCCCCAAAGGACCCCTTTTCACACCAAAAATACCACACTTGCCCTCCAAGAGAAGTCAGTCTTTCCCACAATTGTCCACTTTTCTCCCACGTACTTGTCATTTTCTCCCAGAAATACCACATTTCACTTGGAAATTGGGCCTGTGCTTCCAAAAAGATGGTATTTTCTCCCAGGCATACCTGTTTTCTTCAAACTACCGCACGTTTTCTCCCAAAAAGACTAGATGACAAGACCAAATAGGACACTTGCAACCAAGAATAGGACATCTTCTCCCACTAATACCCACTTGTCTCCCAAGGATAGGACATTTCCCTAAATGCTAGTGCAGTTCTGCTAAGAAATACTCC
>NW_011259083.1:0-641 GCF_000146605.3 Meleagris gallopavo
CCTTTTTCTCTCAAAAATACTGCTAGACACTCCTCAAGAGGACATTTCCTCCCATCTACACCCCGTTTTTCTCCCCAAAGGACCCCTTTTTCACACCAAAAATACCACACTTGCCCTCCAAGAGAAGTCAGTCTTTCCACAATTGTCCACTTTTTCTCCCACGTACTTGTCATTTTCTCCCAGAAATACCACATTTCACTTGGAACTTGGGCCTGTGCTTCCAAAAAGATGATATTTTTCTCCCAGGCATACCTGTTTTCTTCAAACTACCGCACGTTTTCTCCCAAAAAGACTAGATGACAAGACCAAATAGGACACTTGCAACCAAGAATAGGACATCTTCTCCCACAAATACCACTTGTCTCCCAAGGATAGGACATTTTCCCTAAATGCTATGGCAGTTTGGCTAAGAAATACTCCTTTCCTTCCCTAAATGGGACATATGCACCCACAAAGACCACGACTCCGAGAAATGCCTCCCAGTTCCTCCCAATTACACTCCATTACATTCCTCATCATGACACTTACTCCCAGACTTTTGGCATTTTACTGCGGAAAGACCATTTCGATCCAGAATATATGCCATTGGCCCTCACAAACACCGACTGCCTCACAAAGATGTGGCACATCCCACCAGAAAG
>NW_011259084.1:0-555 GCF_000146605.3 Meleagris gallopavo
CACCAGTACACCCAGGCCTTATGGAGCAGGACTACGCTCAGTCCTTTCATCCCCTAGCATGTTTTGGTGGTGGGTGTTCCCTCATCCCAGCTACTGACCCTGCACTTGGATTTGTGCCCACTGCTCAGCCTGTTGAGGTCTCTGTGGATGGCATCCCGTCCCTCTGCTGTGTCACTGCAGCCCACAGCTTGGTGTCCTTAGGGTGCACTCAACCCCACTGTTGATGTCCCTGATGAAGGGGAAACCCAGATGCTTGTACCAACTGGGCGTAGAAGCCCTTGGGAGCAGCCCTGCGGAGGACTCGGGGATCCTGGTGGACAAAGAGCTGGACATAAGCCAGTAGTGTGCACTTGCAGCCCAGAAGGCCAACTGTATCCTGGGCTGCATTCAAAGAGGAGCGACCAGCAGGGGAGAGGGGAGGTGATTTGTCCCCCTCGACTCGGCTCTGGTGCGGCCCCATGTGCAGCACTGCGTCCAGGCCTGGGGCTCCAGCACGGGAATGGTGTGTAGCTTTTGGAGCAGGTCCAGAGAAGGGCCACGAAGATGATCAGAGGG
>NW_011259085.1:0-443 GCF_000146605.3 Meleagris gallopavo
AAAGAAATGTTGAGGGAACTGGGATTGTTTGTGTAGGGAGAAGAGAAAGCTCTGGAGATAGCTCATGACAGCCTTCCAAGACTCGAAGGGAGCGCATAAGCAGGAGGGGGCAACGGCTGTTTAGGAGGGTGGATAGCGATAGGACAAGGGGAAATGGTTTTCAAGTGAGACAGGGGAGGTTTAGGTTGTTTATTAGGAGGCAGCTTTTCACGCACAGGGTGGTGACGCACTGGAATGTGTGCTTGAGAGTCACTTCCAGGATGATCTGCTCCATGATCCGTGACCAGCACAGAGGTGAGACTGACATGCTGGTAGTTGCCCGCGTCACACTTTCTATCCTTCCTGAGAGGTGTGCTGTCACCTTTTTTCTCCTCACCAGGGACTTGACCTGACTGCCTCGACTTGTGAAATACCATGGAGAGTGGCTCGGTGACTGCAGCGGT
>NW_011259086.1:0-472 GCF_000146605.3 Meleagris gallopavo
AGTGTTAGAAGGAACTGTAATCTCTAACCATCTGCAGTCAAGGGGACATATGGACATGGAGAGAGATTGCCCAAGAGTTAATTAACTATGGAAGAAATATGGGTCAGTGGTTTCTTCCTCCAGTAAATTTGAGCCAAGGGAAGTAAGACTTGCAGCGGTCAGTCTTGCCCTCAGGCCACCTGGCCCAAAGCTCAGCGGGACTGGAAGGGTTTCATTGTCAGTAAAACAGGTAGGCGGAATATTGATCATAAACGTAATTGTCTCTGGACACTGGGCTGGCAAAAGGGTGTTCCACAAGATCTGATGAATGGATTATCCACAGTCAGGTTAGAGAAATTAGTTAATTGGTGACCAGAACAAAACTCAAGAATCTTGAGGAAAGCAAAACCCCAGGTCCTAGGGCCTTTCCCAGAGAACCTGACCGGCAATCCAAGCCATTAGAACCTGATGTCTTCACCCTACCAAGTGAGCG
>NW_011259087.1:0-625 GCF_000146605.3 Meleagris gallopavo
CTTGCAGCGGTCAGTCTTGCCCTCAGGCCACCTGGCCCAAAGCTCAGCGGGACTGGAAGGGTTTCATTGTCAGTAAAAACAGGTAGGCGGAATATTGATCATAAACGTAATTGTCTCTGGACACTGGGCTGGCAAAAGGGTGTTCCACAAGATCTGATGAATGGATTATCCACAGTCAGGTTAGAGAAATTAGTTAATTGGTGACCAGAACAAAAACTCAAGAATCTTGAGGAAAGCAAAACCCCAGGTCCTAGGGCCTTTCCCAGAGAACCTGACCGGCAATCCAAGCCATTAGAAACCTGATGTCTTCACCCCTACCAAGTGAGCGGGTGGGGGTGATGAAGGGTAGATGCATTAGAAAGCTCACAACAAAGGGAAACCAGATCCCCGATTTAACACCTTCTGTCCAAAGGCCTCACCACTCTTGCCAATTACCCACGTGAATCACGATCCAGTGGCTGAAACACTCTTATCTCCCTGGCCAGTCTGTGTGATTGACTCAGCTAACCTGAGCCCAGTTTCCCTAACCTTAACGGAATCCTTCAACAAATATCCTTGGAAGGCTAAGGACACCCTGAAAAAAGGAATATGAAATCAGCACTTCCTGGATTGTTCCCTCACTTTT
>NW_011259088.1:0-364 GCF_000146605.3 Meleagris gallopavo
TTCTCCCTGAAATGTTACATTTTTGTTCCAGAAATACCAGTTTTCTCACCCAAAACACGTTTCCTACCAGAAATACAAGGATTCGCCTCCAAGAATGTGACGTTTTTCTGCCAGGAATTGCAGTTTTCTCCCAGAAATATCACATTTTCTCACAGAAATACCGGTTTTCCCTCCGAAAATAGGACATCTTCTCTCAGAAACGGCAGTTTCCCCCCCAAAATACGCCATTTTCACCCAGAAATTGCAGGATTCTCCCCTGAAATATCACGTTTTCTTCCAGAAATAGCAGATTTTCTCCTTGAAATATGACATTTTGGAACAGAAATTACCAGTTCTACTCACAACAAATCAGCGTTTTCACCAG
>NW_011259089.1:0-564 GCF_000146605.3 Meleagris gallopavo
CCGTGACCAGCACAGAGGTGAGACTGACATGCTGGTAGTTCCCCGCGTCACACTTGCTATCCTTCCTAAGAGGTGTGCTGTCACCTTTTTTCTCCTCACCAGGGACTTGACCTGACTGCCTCGACTTGTGAAATACCATGGAGAGTGGCTCGGTGACTGCAGCGGTGAATTCCCTCGGAACTCTGGGACTCATCTCGTCAGGACCCAAAGACTCGTGGATGTTTGGGTCCTCAGGTGGTCCAGAACCTGATCTCCCATGGCAGTGTGGGATGGGAAGGGGTCTGTGGGACTGAGGAAGCAATGGCAGTCCCCACCTCACCAAACCAAAGCAAAGATGAGGGCTGTGCATAATGAGCAGTTCTCAGACAAGATGGAAGCCAAAATGGTGTTGGTAGCTGAGCCTTCTCTGGTGGTAAGCAACATGGTGCACAGAGTGCAGCCATGTGCTCCGAGCAAGGAGCACAGGTTTGTGCAAGAGGCCCGGATGCAGGGCAGTGCCTTCATGACTGTATGTGTCAACAGGTGGCAGCAGAGCTGCGGTGCTCCCAAGTGCCGTAACAACTG
>NW_011259090.1:0-388 GCF_000146605.3 Meleagris gallopavo
GGTGACAGCACACCTCTCAGGAAGGATAGAAAGTGTGACGCGGGGAACTACCAGCATGTCAGTCTCACCTCTGGGCTGGTCACGGATCATGGAGCAGATCATCCTGGAAGTGACTCTCAAGCACACATTCCAGTGCGTCACCACCCTGTGCGTAGAAAAGCTGCCTCCTAAGAACCAACCTAAACCTCCCCTGTCTCACTTGAAAACCATTTCCCCTTGTCCTATCGCTATCCACCCTCCTAAACAGTCGTTGCCCCCTCCTGCTTATGCGCTCCCTTCGAGTCTTGGAAGGCTGTCATGAGCTATCTCCAGAGCTTTCTCTTCTCCCACACAAACAATCCCAGTTCCCTCAACATTTCTTTCTAAGAGAGGTGCTCCAGCCCTCTGA
>NW_011259091.1:0-456 GCF_000146605.3 Meleagris gallopavo
ATTCAGAGCTCTGGGGGAACCCTATTGTGCCGGGCTCTGGAATGGGTAAACGGTGGCAGGTGTGCATCGCCCTTACCTGCTGGGCAGACAATGACCAGTCAGCAAAGTGAGGTTCCGGGGCATGCCGGGAAATGCACATTCCACTTCCTTGCTGTTTCCACAGAGACCAACACATCTCTCCGTGCAGTTGTTACGGCACTTGGGAGCACCGCAGCTCTGCTGCCACCTGTTGGACACAATACAGTCATGAAGGCACTGCCCTGCATCCGGGCCTCTTGCACAAACCTGTGCTCCTTGCTCGGAGCACATGGCTGCACTCTGTGCACCATGTTGCTTACCACCAGAGAAGGCTCAGGTACCCAACACCCATTTTGGCTTCCATCTTGTCTGAGAACTGCTCATTATGCACAGCCCTCATCTTTGCTTTGGTGAGGTGGGACTGCCATTGCTTCCTCA
>NW_011259092.1:0-538 GCF_000146605.3 Meleagris gallopavo
TTGGACGGATCTGCACCTCATGACCGTATGCCTCCGGTAACATCATCGAGCGCTGGCCCATAGAAGGATGTCAACTTTCACCCATCGTCACTCATCTTGAAATTTACCAACGTGTGGCGATGAAATTGTATAAGCGTCACGGTGTATCGGATCTCTGTATTAGGGAAAGCTCACCCTTTTAGTCAACCTAATCATTGGTTCACGCCGTGAAGGGTGGAATGTATGGGGCTGCTGAATCACGGCCTGAACCTTTGATTGATCACCTGAGGCGAGCAATGAGTCAGCCACGGGAGCACAGGTGAAGGCAATTCAGCTGTGCTGCAGGAAGGGGTGGAGCCTGGCTCCACCTCTCCCTAGACCCATTTAAGAGCTGACTGCCAGTGGGGAAGGATCTCTCTCTGGAGATCCGCTCCATCAGGAGTTCGTCTGGCGAGCCCCAGGACAGGGTGAGTGACTTTCTCTTATTCTCCAATATAAATGCTATTAGCCGAGCTCCTGGATATGGATTCTATACCATCTGTATATCCATTGATTAAAC
>NW_011259093.1:0-560 GCF_000146605.3 Meleagris gallopavo
CAAGGGTGAATTATTTCTAGCCCGATGGGCCCATGAGACCTCAGGCCATCAAGGGAGAGATGCGACATATAAGTGGGCTAGAGACCGAGGGGTGGATTTAACTATGGATGCTATTGCGCAAATCATTCACGACTGTGACACGTGTGCCACAATTAAACAAGCCAAGAGAATGAAAACCTCTCTGGGGAGGAAGGGCGATGGCAAAAGTACAAATATGGGGAGGCATGGCAGGTTGATTATATCACCTTGCCACGATCTCGTAATGGTAAGCGTTATGTGCTCACCATGGTGGAGGCAACAACTGGGTGGCTTGAAACCTATGCAGTACCCCACGCTACCGCCCGAAATACCATACTAGGTCTTGAGACACAAGTCCTGTGGCGACATGGTACCCCAGAAAGAATTGAGTCAGATAATGGGACTCATTTTAAAAATTCTCTTGTAGGTACCTGGGCTAAAGGTCATGGTATTGAGTGGATTTACCATATTCCCTACCATGCACCGGCCTCAGGTAAGATTGAACGATACAATGGGTTGTTAAAAACTATGCTGAAAGCAAT
>NW_011259094.1:0-410 GCF_000146605.3 Meleagris gallopavo
CCTCTTGTGCCATCCGTCAGCTCTCCCAGAAACCAGCCATTATCATCCACATCTCCAAAGACATAGACGTATTGTCCGGCGGTCAGAGGAAGCTCGTTTTCTGGGTCCTCATTAGGGCCTCAAAAGGATTGTAGCTGTGGCGAGCTAAGAATCCTCGAATTATTGGTGATCCTGTTGCGGGGAACGGAGGGTGAAGGCAAAATGCTCTGCTGCTGATCCTCCGCTCTCACTGTCAGGGCCGGCCTCTGACAGAAAGCAGCACTCACGACTGTTCCCACGGACCTCTTTCATGGCTTGGAGTTCACGCTCCAGGTCTTCCAGACGAGGTTGAAGACCTTTGGCCTCTGGGATGGCAGAACGGAGCGGACTGGAACTATTGCTGAGATTCCTGTTTGCTCGGGCAAGAATCT
>NW_011259095.1:0-308 GCF_000146605.3 Meleagris gallopavo
GGGCCCGCCCCCTCACCGCAGCCCGCCCTCGGGTGCCACACACGGACGCTTCCGTCCCGTGATGACGTCAGCAGCGCTGCCCCCAAACGGCCCAAGAGCGCCCCCTGCTGGGAGATCTGGGAACAGCATGGGGATCCAGAGAGACCTCACAGAGACCCACATCCACCCCATAGCGCCCCGTACTGACCCAATAGCGCCCCATATCAACCCCATATCGCCCCATGTCACCCCATAGCAACCCCATATCGCCCCGTGTTGCCCCATATGGACCCCATATTGACCTCATAGTGACCCCATATTGACCCCAT
>NW_011259096.1:0-505 GCF_000146605.3 Meleagris gallopavo
TGATTCGTCATTACTGGTTCTTGTTAAATGTATGGCTGTTGCCAAATGTGTGGTTGTCTCTTTTCACTTTCTACCTTTTCCTCATTGTGTAACACTGGTGTCACCACTGCTGAAGAGTCCCCGGGTGGTGCCTGTGGCAAATTGAATGACTCTAATTGTTGTCTAAAAAATTGAATGATAATGAAGAAGTTGCTAAACAAATTGCCCATGGGTGAAGCGTCTCCTATTTGGTGTGCTGTTGCAACTCTTGTGTTTGTTCCTTGTGTGGTTCCATGTTGGATTCAACTTAACCAACGAGTTGTATCCTCCATGTAACCACTTCAACTTTGTAACCACTTCAACTGATGATGAACAAGTCCAACCGATCAGGGCAACCTTTGTAACCAAGCCCAAGAAATCCTTTCTAACAATTGTGTAACGTTTAACGCCCTTTACTCCCCACCCCTCTTTTCCCTTCTGCTTACTTCTTCTTTTTTTTCTTTCTTTTTTTCTCTTTCCTCACCAC
>NW_011259097.1:0-496 GCF_000146605.3 Meleagris gallopavo
ACAGCTAGATCAAGTTGCTCAGAGTCTGAGCCAGGCTCACCTTGAAAGGGCCAGCACATCCACCATGTCTCTGGCAACCTGTGCCGCTGCCTCAGCACCCTCACTGTACAAGACATTTTCCTTAGATTTCACCTCCATTTTCCCTTGTTCTTTCCTTTAGGTATTGAAAGGCTGTTACCAGGTTCCCTTGGAGCCTTCACTTCTCCAGGAGGCTGAACAGCCCAGCTCTCCTTGCTTACAGGAGAGGGGTTTCCATCCTTGGGTTGGTGTTTGTGGCTGTACTCTGGATGCACTCGCACAGCTCCATGTCTCCCTGCACTGAGGACTCCACATCTGGACGCAGCACTGCAGGTGAGGCCTGACCAGCGCAGAGCAGAGGGATGGGGATCTCCTCCCTTCGCCCGCTGACTGCGCATCTTTGGATGCAGCCCAGGATACGGTTGGCTTTCTGGGCAGGAAGGGCCCACTGCTGGCTTGTGTCCAGCTCCCACCCACC
>NW_011259098.1:0-515 GCF_000146605.3 Meleagris gallopavo
ATTCCAGAGCCCGGCACAATAGGGTTCCCCAGAGCTCTGAATTGCGCTTCATGGTGCCCACAGAAGGCTGCCTATCCTCTTTGTTCTGTGTCTTGCTTGTCTCTGGTCTTGCACTGTTTCACTATTACATTCTCTTGTCCTCCTATTTTTGTGTTCCTTGCCCCATTCTCTTGGCCTAATGACCCTTGGCTTTGTGTTGCCACATTCATGTCGGCATTCAGTTTTGGCGTTCCCTGCCGTATTGTCTGGGCCGTCATCCTTGGCATTTCCTTCCATGTTCTCTTGGCCCTTGCCTTTGCCTGGGCATTCCCTTGCCCTCCTGTTTTTTGTGGCAACACCTGGGCGGGGTGCAGCCCTGCGAGCACAGCTGGGGGCAGTTTGGCTGTGGAGTGGGGCAGAGCCAGGCTCCACCCCTCCCTGATCCCATTTAAGGGCTGGGAAGAGTAGGGGCAGCATCTGAACCTGGGGAGTGCTTCCTTTCGGAGTATGCCTTGTTCTTTGGTGATGGAGTGAGT
>NW_011259099.1:0-548 GCF_000146605.3 Meleagris gallopavo
GGTTGGTGAGTTGTGCCCAAGGTCAGAGAGTTGGCTCTTCTCGGCTTTGAGATGTGTTTTCCAGTTGCATGTTGTGTTATTCTGCTGTGTTGACCTCTTGAGCTGCAGCCCTGTGTGGGGGATCCAAGCAGACTAACTCAGAAGGAATGGCTGAGATATAGGTGAGCTCGGATTGGAAATGCAATCCAAGGGCTGCACAAATGTGGGACAGTTCTGAGCGTAAGGAAAGGCATCTGCTGGGTGAGGGCTTTGCTGGGTGAGCATCACCCTGCTGAAGAGCAGGCAGCTGTTGTCTTTGCAGACAGCCACATCCATGGGGATTGGGAGCTTTTTCTGCCTTCCAGCTCTTGGCTGCTGCTCTGAGAGTGGAGGTTCTTGCCCGGAGAGAACCACCAGCAGAAAGGATCCCCTGCGCGGCTTCTGAGCCCTTCCAGACAAACCGGCTGGATTAGCGTGGCCTGTGACCTGGGTTTGGAGTTAACCCAGCAGGCTTTGCCCAAAGCAGAATGACCTGTGGGCACAGCGTCCAGCAGGTGGAAGGGACCAAC
>NW_011259100.1:0-429 GCF_000146605.3 Meleagris gallopavo
TCCCCGAACTTCCAACAGCCTTTATTAGAGTAGGGTTTTGCTCTCCACTTCTTTTCCTCCGAGCATGCACAAGCGTACGCCATGGAGAACAACACCAAAAAGAATTGCCGCTCGAAATGAAGGCAGACACGTCGTATTCACAGCTAGGCCTAGTGCATTCTGCATGTACCCAAGGCGAAGTGCAAACCGCTCCTCTCCGACGTGCGGACACGAGACCGCTCGCGCGTCGGAGAAAAGCAGCAGGCACAAGTCGCCCGTTCTCGGCAAGTGAGAAACACGAGAGCGCTGCTGACGGCTGAAAGCGGCACTCGGGGAGAAGCGCGATTTCTCGACCAGCGTCGGCAAACTCTCCGGAGCGGTTCAGCGCGAGTGCCGCTTTCTACGCATGAGAGCGAAGCAGTGCAATTCCGATGCCGAGAACGTGCGAAT
>NW_011259101.1:0-562 GCF_000146605.3 Meleagris gallopavo
GGGAGGTGGAGAAGGAAGGGCTGTTTGGCTGTGACCTGGGAGAGCATCTTCTCCGCTCTGGTCGCGATGGTAAGGAACAGCCCATTGCTGTGGGAGTTGATGGCTGAAGGCTAAAGTGAGGCGAATGCTCCTAAGAGACAAGTAATTTGTATGTGCTTCAGCCAAGCCTGGCTGGGCTTAGTGGATGGGACGTGACGGGAGCACAGGCTGAAGCAGGACTTGACTCAGGAGCTCCACTAAGCGCTGGCACGTGTTCTTTAGTCCCCCAGGTCCTCCAGAGCTGCGCTGAGTTCCTTGAGCAGCATGGCGTGGTGCAGGGGATATACCGCCTGTCCGGCGTCGCGTCCAACGTCCAGCGCCTCCGGTAAGAGTGCTGTGACTGACACAGCTTGACTGCAGGTGGGTGGCTTTTACTTGCTTTCCTCTTTCTCAACCATTTTTGTGTCCTCCTGACCAGCTGTGAATTTGAGTCTGAGCACATTCCGGAGCTGACCGTCCGCGACATTCACAGCGTGAGCTCCCTCTGCAAGATGTACTTCAGGGAGCTCCCGAACCCTCTGCC
>NW_011259102.1:0-482 GCF_000146605.3 Meleagris gallopavo
GAATGGGTGAGTGATTCCTGCTTTCTTTCTAGAGCTGTGAGCTCTGCTTTTCTGGAGGATCTCAAGCTGGATGGCTGTAATTCATGTGCTAATTGCATCCATGCGGTGTTTTTTAAGGGCATTGTGTGCATCCTTGTTTGTGTTTTAAATTACGTTCTGCGTCTCTTCTGATTTCATTTTGCAGCCTGATGGAGTTGAAGGATTGCCTGGGCTCCTCCAGTCAGTGGTGTGAGATGTGTCCAGCAGGTAATGAACATCATGCACCCCATGTTGGTGCGCTGCTTGTATGCAGGTAGGTTTGCGATGTGATCCGACTCCCCCATGCTGACCATCCACAGCTAGATCAAGTTGCTCAGAGTCTGAGCCAGGCTCACCTTGAAAGGGCCAGCACATCCACCATGTCTCTGGCAACCTGTGCCACTGCCTCAGCACCCTCACTGTACAAGACATTTTCCTTAGATTTCACCTCCATTTTCCCTTGT
>NW_011259103.1:0-416 GCF_000146605.3 Meleagris gallopavo
TGGAGGAATACGAGGTGGGAGACCCAGGGCAAAGAGCACTCTGTGGGTTGGAGAGCGGCCGCCTGCTCTGGCAGATGGGTGGCGGAAATACCACTGAGCACATCCAGACCTACTTTGAGAGCAAGAGGGAGTGCTCTGCGGCTGAGAGCAGTGGAAATGCTCAGGAAGGGCAGGCTCCTCCATCTGGCAGCTCCTCAGCAGTTCTGGAGGATGAACCTCGCCGCAGGGACGAGACACCCCTCTGCCTCACCCACGACTGGCAGGACTCTCTGGCGAAGCGCTGCATCTGCATCTCCAACATCATCAGGAGTTTGTCGTTTGTGCCGGGCAATGACACTGAGATGTGCAAACACGCCGGGCTGCTGCTGATCCTGGGAACTGCTGCTCTTACACCACGAGCACCCAGAGCGCAAGCA
>NW_011259104.1:0-343 GCF_000146605.3 Meleagris gallopavo
AGAGGATGACCCAGGCTGGTTACACAAGAGTCATCTTAATTTCTCTGTTTTGTTACTTCAGAAAACGCCATTGGGTGGCCCTCATGTTGTTTTCTTAAAATATGGTACCAGCCCTGGTGACTTTGGGCCAGAGCCCAAAAGGCTGGATCCAGTCCAGGAGCTTAAGGTCACAGCCCCAGTTAGAGAGGCTGGCACACGTCCCAGGGCCTAAAGATGCTGCCACAGAAGCCAGGAGTGGCCCTGGGGTTTAAAACCACAGCCAGAGAGACTGGCACTGGCCATGGGACCTGAAGCCACAGCCTGAGTGGCCAGCACTGACCCTGGGGATTAAAGCCACAGCCCC
>NW_011259105.1:0-349 GCF_000146605.3 Meleagris gallopavo
CCTGGAGTCCCGCCCCATTCCTGGTCCCCTGTATCTGACCCTCAGAATCCCCTCTCCCCTCGAGTGCCCCTCCCCAATTCCCCGTTCCGATCCCTAGAGTCTCCTACCAGCCCCCATTCCCCTCTCGTTGACTCCCAGGGTCCCGTGTCCTCCCTTCTCCCCCACCTCCTGGCCCCTTTTCCTGACCCCTAGAGTCCCCCGTACCCCCTGTGCGCTGCTCACTCACCCCTGGAGTCATTTTGACCTCATTTGGACCTCCAATCCCCCCAGCCAGACCCCTGTTCTGCCCAATAGTAGCCACAACCCACAAGCCCTGGCTCTTCCCTCCACCCCTCCCTCCACCCCCAGA
>NW_011259106.1:0-439 GCF_000146605.3 Meleagris gallopavo
GAACCTGATCTGCCATGGCAGTGTGGGGATGGGAAGGGGTGGTGTGGGGACTGAGGAAGCAATGGCAGTCCCCACCTCACCAAAGCAAAGATGAGGGCTGTGCATAATGAGCAGTTCTCAGACAAGATGGAAGCCAAAATGGTGTTGGGTACCTGAGCCTTCTCTGGTGGTAAGCAACATCGTGCACAGAGTGCAGCCATGTGCTCCGAGCAAGGAGCACAGGTTTGTGCAAGAGGCCCGGATGCAGGGCAGTGCCTTCATGACTGTATTGTGTCCAATAGGTGGCAGCAGAGCTGCTGTGCTCCCAAGTGCCGTAACAACTGCCCGGAGAGATGTGTTGGTCTTGGTGGAAACAGCAAGGAAGTGGAATGTGCATTTCCCGGCATGCCCCGGAACCTCACTTTGCTGACTGGTCATTGTCTGCCCAGCAGGTAAGGGC
>NW_011259107.1:0-328 GCF_000146605.3 Meleagris gallopavo
CAAAATACGATATTCTGCCCCAGAAATTCCAGTTTTATCACCGAAGACTCTACGTTTTTCACCAGAAATACCTATTTTATCCCCAAACATGACATTTTCTCCAGAAATACCAGATTTCTTCCCTTAAAAATGACACCTTTTCCAAGAAATAGTAGATTTTTCCCCAAAAATATGATATTTTCTCCAAGAAATGCCAGTTTTATCGCAAATATACGACATTTTATACCGCAAAATAGCCGCTTTCTCCCCAAAAATATGCCATTTTCTGCCAGGAACTGCAGTTTCCTCCCACAAATACCATTTTTCTACAAGAAATATGTCGTTTTCT
>NW_011259108.1:0-308 GCF_000146605.3 Meleagris gallopavo
TTTCCTCCCACAAATACCATTTTTCTACAAGAAATATGTCGTTTTCTCCCCATTAATATCAGATTTTGCCCCCAAAACATGACATTTTCTTCAAGAAATACGGGTTTCTTACAAAATATGATATTTTTGCCCCACGAAAATTACCAGTTTTATTCACCCGAAGACTCTACGTTTTTCACCAGAAATACCTATTTTATCCCCAAACATGACATTTTCTCCAGAAATACCAGATTTCTTCCCTTAAATATGACACCTTTTCCAAGAAATAGTACATTTTCCCCAAAAATATGATATTTTCTCCAAGAAAT
>NW_011259109.1:0-358 GCF_000146605.3 Meleagris gallopavo
GCGTTTACCCATTCCAGAGCCCGGCACAATAGGGTTCCCCCAGAGCTCTGAATTGCGCTTCATGGTGCCCAGAAGGCTGCGTATCCTCTTTGTTCTGTGTCTTGCTTGTCTCTGGTCTTGCACTGTTTTCACTATTACATTCTCTTGTCCTCCTATTTGTGTGTTCCCTTGCCCCATTCTCTTGGCCTAATGACCCCATGGCTTTGTGTTGCCACATTCATGTCGGCATTCAGTTTTGGCGTTCCCTGCCGTATTGTCTGGGCCGTCATCCTTGGCATTTCCTTCCATGTTCTCTTGGCCCTTGCCTTTGCCTGGGCATTCCCTTGCCCTCCTGTTTTTGTGGCAACACCTGGGGCGG
>NW_011259110.1:0-509 GCF_000146605.3 Meleagris gallopavo
TTTCTGGGCTGGAAGGGCCCACTGCTGGCTTGTGTCCACGCTCCCACCCACCAGTACACCCAGGCCTTATGGAGCAGGACTACGCTCAGTCCTTTCATCCCCTAGCATGTTTTGGTGGTGGGTGTTCCCTCATCCCAGCTACTGACCCTGCACTTGGATTTGTGGCCACTGCTCAGCCTGTTGAGGGTCTCTGTGGATGGCATCCCGTCCCTCTGCTGTGTCACTGCACCCCACAGCTTGGTGTCCTTAGGGTGCACTCAACCCCACTGTTGATGTCCCTGATGAAGGGGAAACCCAGATGCTTGTACCAACTGGGCGTAGAAGCCCTTGGGAGCAGCCCTGCGGAGGACTCGGGGATACCTGGTGGACAAAGAGCTGGTACATAAGCCAGTAGTGTGCACTTGCAGCCCAGAAGGCCAACTGTATCCTGGGCTGCATTCAAAGAGGAGCGACCAGCAGGGAGAGGGAGGTGATTGTCCCCCTCGACTCGGCTCTGGTGTGCGGCCCAT
>NW_011259111.1:0-334 GCF_000146605.3 Meleagris gallopavo
GAAATACCTATTTTATC
This sequence comes from Meleagris gallopavo, assembly GCF_000146605.3. Lineage (NCBI taxonomy): Eukaryota > Metazoa > Chordata > Aves > Galliformes > Phasianidae > Meleagris > Meleagris gallopavo. The sequence goes on from NW_011259111.1 coordinate 18, forward strand.
CCCAAACATGACATTTTCTCCCCAGAAATACCAGATTTCTTCCCCAAAACATGACACCTTTTCCAAGAAATAGTACATTTTTCCCCAAAAAGATGATATTTTCCCCAAGAAAATGCCAGTTTAATCGCAAATATACGACATTTTATACCGCAAATAGCCACTTTCTCCCAAAAATATGCCATTTTCGGCCAGGAACTGCAGTTTCCTCCCACAAAATACCATTTTTTCAACCAGAAATAGGACGTTTTCTCCCAGAAATACCATTTTCAACCAGAAATAGGACGTTTTCTCCGAGAAATAGTAGCTTACTCCCAAAA
>NW_011259112.1:0-420 GCF_000146605.3 Meleagris gallopavo
TCTGGCTGTTGTGGATGATGGCAGTTGATGGAAGTTGCAGCTGGCCGAGGCATTTCCTGACGTACTGAGCAAAGGAGGCCGCAGGAGGTCTCTCAGAGAGGTGGTTCTGCAACGTCTCTGAGGTTTGCTTGGTTTCTCTAGCATCCGTGGAGGCTTTTCCTTTTAGAATGCATGTTCTGCGAGTAGCAGCTGGTTCCCTGGTACCTCTGTCGAGTCGTGGTTGTCCTGTAAACTGACACAGACCTGATCTGAGACAAGTGTGGGTCTAGCAGAAAGCTGATCTCAATAGAACAGCAGAGCCTTGACCTCTGACTGCTGTTCGAAGCCATCTGGGATGTGATCCAGGTGTTTTTGTGCTGCTCAGTCCTGATATGTTTCCTTCCATCAGTCCAGTTCCTCTCCTACGGCCAGCGAGAAGAT
>NW_011259113.1:0-471 GCF_000146605.3 Meleagris gallopavo
TTTGGACCTGGAAGCTGCTTCCTTCACTTGAGAGTGTGGGGGACTATTGGTCCTTGGAATGGGGTAAGTGGTTTCTTTTTTTCTTTCAGGGCTGTGATCTTGTCTTTTTGGGGGATGGCAAGTGCACTGAAGGGCTGCTAGGTGTAAGAGCAGCATGTGAATCTGGAGACTGCTTCCTTTGGGGTGTGGGGTGAGCCCTTAGAATGGGGTGAGTGATTCCTGCTTTCTTTCAGAGCTGTGAGCTCTGCTTTTCTGGAGGATCTCAAGCTGGATGGCTGTAATTCATGTGCTAATTGCATCCATGCGGTGTTTTTTAAGGGCATTGTGTGCATCCTTGTTGTGTTTTAAATTACGTTCTGCGTCTCTTCTGATTTCATTTTGCTAGCCTGATGGAGTTGAAGGATTGCCTGGGCTCCTCCAGTCAGTGTGTGAGATGTGTCCAGCAGGTATGAACATCATGCACCCCCATCG
>NW_011259114.1:0-395 GCF_000146605.3 Meleagris gallopavo
GGGATCAGGGAGGGGTGGAGCCTGGCTCTGCCCCACTCCACAGCCAAACTGCCCCCAGCTGTGCTCGCAGGGCTGCACCCCGCCCCAGGTGTTGCCACAAAAACAGGAGGGCAAGGGAATGCCCAGGCAAAGGCAAGGGCCAAGAGAACATGGAAGGAAATGCCAAGGATGACGGCCCAGACAATACGGCAGGGAACGCCAAAACTGAATGCCGACATGAATGTGGCAACACAAAGCCAAGGGGTCATTAGGCCAAGAGAATGGGGCAAGGACACAAAATACGGGAGGACGAAGAGAATGTAATAGTGAAAACAGTGCAAGACCAGAGACAAGCAAGACACAGAACAAAGAGGATAGGCAGCCTTCTGGGCACCATGAAGCGCAATTCAGAGCTC
>NW_011259115.1:0-434 GCF_000146605.3 Meleagris gallopavo
CCAGCTCTCCTTGCTTACAGGAGAGGGGTTCCATCCTTGGGTTCGTGTTTGTGGCTGTACTCTGGATGCACTCGCACAGCTCCATGTCTCCCTGCACTGAGGACTCCACATCTGGACGCAGCACTGCAGGTGAGGCCTGACCAGCGCAGAGCAGAGGGATGGGGATCTCCTCCCTTCGCCCGCTGACTGCGCATCTTTGGATGCAGCCCAGGATACGGTTGGCTTTCTGGGCTGGAAGGGCCCACTGCTGGCTTGTGTCCAGCTCCCACCCACCAGTACTCCCAGGCCTTATGGAGCAGGACTACGCTCAGTCCTTTCATCCCCTAGCATGTTTTGGTGGTGGCTGTTCCCTCATCCCAGCTACTGACCCTGCACTTGGATTTGTGTCCCACTGCTCAGCCTGTGAGGTCTCTGTGGATGGCATCCCCGTCCCT
>NW_011259116.1:0-647 GCF_000146605.3 Meleagris gallopavo
TGCCATTTTTTGCAGAAAATGCCGTATTTTCAGGGAGAAACCTGAGATTTGTCGTAGAAACTCTCGTATTTCTGGGAGAAAGCGGGATTTCTGGTAGAAAATATCATATTTCTGGGGAGAATACTGCAACTTCGGGGAGAAAAGGTCATATTTTGGGGAGAAAAGCTGGTATTCTGGGAGAAAATATATTTCTGAGAGACAACTGCAATTTCGTGGAGAAACGCCATGTTTCTGGTTGAAATATGGGATTTGTGGGAGAAAGTGCAGTTCCTGGCAGAAAATGGCGTACTTTTGGGGAGAAACGTGGAATTTCTGGGAGAAAATGGCGTATTTTTGCGAGAAAACTGGTATTTCTGAGAGAAAATGTTATATTTTTTGGGGAGAAAACTCCTATTTCTTGGAGAAAATGTCATATTTTGAGGATGAAAACTGGCATATCTGGGAGAAAATGCCGTGTTTTGGGGGACTAAACTGGAATTTCTGGTAGAAAACGTTGGGTTTGTCAGGAGAAAATTGGCATATCTGGCACAAAAATGTCATCTTTCATGGAGAAAGCTTGTATTTCTGGGAGAAAACGTCATCTATTATTGGAGAAAAACTGTTATTTCTAGGAGAAAAATATCATATATCAGGGGAGAATCCTGCAA
>NW_011259117.1:0-500 GCF_000146605.3 Meleagris gallopavo
AGCGGTCTGGTGTTCTCGCTTGCCGAGAACGGGCCACTTCAGCCGGCTGCTTTTCTCCGACGAGTGAGCGGGCTCCTGTGCGCGCATCGGAAAGGAGCGGTTTGCACTTCGCCTTGGCTACATGCAGAATGCACTACGCCTACCTCTGAATACTATGTCCCTGCCTTTATTTCGAGCCACAATTCATTCTAGTCAGGATTTCCACTGCTACACATCTGCATTCAGACAGGAAAAGAGTGGAAGGGAAAACCAGCTCTAATAAGGCATTTGCAAGTTCGAGGAGCGACAGCTGTAGTGCTCTCAGGGAGAGCGTTTCAGAAAGTGGGGAGAGATCCTTTCAGGACTGCGCAGAAAAAACCCCCCACTCGCAGGTAGTGCAGGAGGCTGAATTCGCACTTGTCGGCATCGGAATCGCACTCCTTCGCTCTCACGCGTAGAAAGCGGCATTCGCGCTGAACCGCTCCGGAGACTTTGCCGGAGCTGGCGTTTCACCCCGAACT
>NW_011259118.1:0-697 GCF_000146605.3 Meleagris gallopavo
CCTGTAAGCAAGGAGAGCTGGGCTGTTCAGCCTCCTGGAGAAGTGAAGGCTCCAAGGGAACCTGGTAACAGCCTTTCAATACCTAAAGGAAAGAACAAGGGAAAATGGAGGTGAAAATCTAAGGACAATGTCTTGTACAGTGAGGGTGCTGAGGCAGTGGCACAGGTTGCCAGAGACATGGTGGATGTGCTGGCCCTTTCAAGGTGAGCCTGGCTCAGACTCTGAGCAACTTGATCTAGCTGTGGATGGTCAGCATGGGGGAGTCGGATCACATCGCAAACCTACCTGCATACAAGCAGCGCACCAACATGGGGTGCATGATGTTCATTACCTGCTGGACACATCTCACACCACTGACTGGAGGAGCCCAGGCAATCCTTCAACTCCATCAGGCTGCAAAATGAAATCAGAAGAGACGCAGAACAGAATTTTAAAACACAACAAGGATGCACACAATGCCCTTAAAAAACACCCACCGCATGGATGCAATTAGCACATAGCCCTATTAATTACAGCCATCCAGCTTGAGATCCTCCAGAAAAGCAGAGCTCACAGCTCTGAAATCAAGCAGGAATCACTCACCCCATTCTAAGGGCTCACCCCACACCCCAAAGGAAGCAGTCTCCAGATTCACATGCTGCTCTTACACCTAGCAGCCCTTCAGCGCACTTGCCATCCCCCAAAAAGAGAAGATCAC
>NW_011259119.1:0-553 GCF_000146605.3 Meleagris gallopavo
TGGAGGATCTCAAGCTGGATGGCTGTCATTAATAGGGCTATGTGCTAATTGCATTCATGCGGTGTTTTTTAAGGGCATTGTGTGCATCCTTGTTGTGTGTTAAATTCTGTTCTGCGTCTCTTCTGATTTCATTTTGCAGCCTGATGGAGTTGAAGGCTTGCCTGGGCTCCTCCAGTCAGTGGTGTGAGATGTGTCCAGCAGGTAATGAACATCATGCACCCCATGTTGGTGCGCTGCTTGTATGCAGGTAGGTTTGCGATGTGATCCGACTCCCCCATGCTGACCATCCACAGCTAGATCAAGTTGCTCAGAGTCTGAGCCAGGCTCACCTTGAAAGGCAACCTGTGCCACTGCCTCAGCACCCTCACTGTACAAGACCTTTTCCTTAGATTTCACCTCCATTTTCCCTTGTTCTTTCCTTGAGGTATTGAAAGGCTGTTACCAGGTTCCCTTGGAGCCTTCACTTCTCCAGGAGGCTGAACAGCCCAGCTCTCCTTGCTTACAGGAGAGGGTTCCATCCTTCGGGTCGTGTTTGTGGCTGTACTCTGGATGC
>NW_011259120.1:0-389 GCF_000146605.3 Meleagris gallopavo
ACTGAGTTACGCTGCAATACTAAGAAAATGCAAAAATCGATTTATAAATTGCCTATTCTAAGAAAACAGAATGCAACTGTAGCAGACCTAGCAGAAATAATGTGCTAAGAATTCTAGCAAGTGCTCAACTGGAAAAGTCTGCTTTCTCAGGGCTTAAGTCCCTCACAGCACAAAATGCTGCTTGAGGAACACAGAATGAAAAGAATTGAAGAATCACAGAAGCAGAACGTAGACTTAAAAGTAGGACAAAAAAAAGCAAAATCTTCCACATGATCTCTCCCATGCCCAAGTTTAGCTCTCCTACTGGCCAGTTACTCCCTACTGTATACCTAGAACTGGGCAGAATGAATGATGCTTTGGAGGATAACTACTTAGTTTTGGTGATTATG
>NW_011259121.1:0-623 GCF_000146605.3 Meleagris gallopavo
AATTGCATCCATGCGGTGGGTGTTTTTTAAGGGCATTGTGTGCATCCTTGTTGTGTTTTAAATGATGTTCTGCGTCTCTTCTGATTTCATTTTGCAGCCTGATGGAGTTGAAGGATTGCCTGGGCTCCTCCAGTCAGTGGTGTGAGATGTGTCCAGCAGGTAATGAACATCATGCACCCCATGTTGGTGCGCTGCTTGTATGCAGGTAGGTTTGCGATGTGATCCGACTCCCCCATGCTGACCATCCACAGCTAGATCAAGTTGCTCAGAGTCTGAGCCAGGCTCACCTTGAAAGGGCCAGCACATCCACCATGTCTCTGGCAACCTGTGCCGCTGCCTCAGCACCCTCACTGTACAAGACATTTTCCTTAGATTTCACCTCCATTTTCCCTTGTTCTTTCCTTTTAGGTTATTTGAAAGGCTGTTACCAGGTTCCCTTGGAGCCTTCACTTCTCCAGGAGGCTGAACAGCCCAGCTCTCCTTGCTTACAGGAGAGGGGTTCCATCCTTCGGGTCGTGTTTGTGGCTGTACTCTGGATGCACTCGCACAGCTCCATGTCTCCCTGCACTGAGGACTCCACATCTGGACGCAGCACTGCAGGTGAGGCCTGACCAGCGCAGAGC
>NW_011259122.1:0-313 GCF_000146605.3 Meleagris gallopavo
CCATTCTGTTGGCCTAATGACCCCTTGGCTTTGTGTTGCCACATTCATGTCGGCATTCAGTTTTGGCGTTCCCTGCCGTATTGTCTGGGCCGTCATCCTTGGCATTTCCTTCCATGTTCTCTTGGCCCTTGCCTTTGCCTGGGCATTCCCTTGTCCTCCTGTTTTTGTGGCAACACCTGGGCGGGTGCAGCCCTGCGAGCACAGCTGGGGGCAGTTTGGCTATGGAGTGGGGCAGAGCCAGGCTCCACCCCTCCCTGATCCCATGTAAGGGCTGGGAAGAGTAGGGGCAGCATCTGAACCTGGGAGTGCTTCC
>NW_011259123.1:0-458 GCF_000146605.3 Meleagris gallopavo
TGCTGAGAAGGCAGAGATACTGAATGCCTTCTTACTTCTGTCTTCAGTGAAAAGGCTCTCCCGCAGGTTTCCCACACCCTGGAGGTTAGTGAGAGGGTCTGGGGGAATGGGAGACTTCCCTTTAGTCAGGAAAGAGGACGTGCGTGAGCGCCTAGGCAGTACTAAGGTCCACAAGTCCATGGGACCTGATGGGGTGCATCCACGTGTGCTGAGGGAGCTGGCGGAGGTCATTGCTGAACCGCTCTCCATCATTTTTGAGAGGTCTTGGATAACAGGGGAGGTCCCTGAAGACTGGAGGATAGCCAATGTCACTCCAGTCTTCAAAAAGGGCAAGAAGGAAGACCCGGGTAATTATAGGCCTGTCAGCCTCACCTCCGTCCCTGGAAAGGTGATGGAACAGCATGTGCTGGATACCATCTCCAGACAACTGGGAGAAAAGGAGGTTATCAGGAGTAGTC
>NW_011259124.1:0-568 GCF_000146605.3 Meleagris gallopavo
ATGTGCTAATTGCATCCATGCGGTGGGTGTTTTTTAAGGGCATTGTGTGCATCCTTGTTGTGTTTTAAATTCTGTTCTGCGTCTCTTCTGATTTCATTTTGCAGCCTGATGGAGTTGAAGGATTGCCTGGGCTCCTCCAGTCAGTGGTGTGAGATGTGTCCAGCAGGTACTGAACATCATGCACCCCATGTTGGTGCGCTGCTTGTATGCAGGTAGGTTTGCGATGTGATCCGACTCCCCCATGCTGACCATCCACAGCTAGATCAAGTTGCTCAGAGTCTGAGCCAGGCTCACCTTGAAAGGGCCAGCACATCCACCATGTCTCTGGCAACCTGTGCCACTGCCTCAGCACCCTCACTGTACAAGACATTTTCCTTAGATTTCACCTCAATTGTCCCTTGTTCTTTCCTTTAGGTATTGAAAGGCTGTTACCAGGTTCCCTTGGAGCCTTCACTTCTCCAGGAAGCTGAACAGCCCAGCTCTCCTTGCTTACAGGAGAGGGGTTCCATCCTTGGTTCGTGTTGTGGCTGTACTCTGGATGCACTCGCACAGCTCCATGTCTCCCTGC
>NW_011259125.1:0-535 GCF_000146605.3 Meleagris gallopavo
GAAGGATTGCCTGGGCTCCTCCAGTCAGTGGTGTGAGATGTGTCCAGCAGGTACTGAACATCATGCACCCCATGTTGGTGCGCTGCTTGTATGCAGGTAGGTTTGCGATGTGATCCGACTCCCCCATGCTGACCATCCACAGCTAGATCAAGTTGCTCAGAGTCTGAGCCAGGCTCACCTTGAAAGGGCCAGCACATCCACCATGTCTCTGGCAACCTGTGCCACTGCCTCAGCACCCTCACTGTACAAGACATTTTCCTTAGATTTCACCTCAATTGTCCCTTGTTCTTTCCTTTAGGTATTGAAAGGCTGTTACCAGGTTCCCTTGGAGCCTTCACTTCTCCAGGAAGCTGAACAGCCCAGCTCTCCTTGCTTACAGGAGAGGGGTTCCATCCTTGGGTTCGTGTTTGTGGCTGTACTCTGGATGCACTCGCACAGCTCCATGTCTCCCTGCACTGAGGACTCCACATCTGGACGCAGCACTGCAGGTGAGGCCTGACCAGCGCAGAGCAGAGGGATGGGGATCTCCTCCCTT
>NW_011259126.1:0-462 GCF_000146605.3 Meleagris gallopavo
CCCTTGTTCTTTCCTTTAGTTATTGAAAGGCTGTACCAGGTTCCCTTGGAGCCTTCACTTCTCCAGGAGGCTGAACAGCCCAGCTCTCCTTGCTTACAGGAGAGGGGTTCCATCCTTCGGTTCGTGTTTGTGGCTGTACTCTGGATGCACTCGCACAGCTCCATGTCTCCCTGCACTGAGGACTCCACATCTGGACGCAGCACTGCAGGTGAGGCCTGACCAGCGCAGAGCAGAGGGATGGGGATCTCCTCCCTTCGCCCGCTGACTGCGCATCTTTGGATGCAGCCCAGGATACGGTTGGCTTTCTGGGCTGGAAGGGCCCACTGCTGGCTTGTGTCCAGCTCCCACCCACCAGTACACCCAGGCCTTATGGAGCAGGACTACGCTCAGTTCCTTTCACTCCCCTAGCATTGTTTGGTGGTGGGTGTTCCCTCATCCCAGCTACTGACCCTGCACTTGGAT
>NW_011259127.1:0-520 GCF_000146605.3 Meleagris gallopavo
CCTGTGCTGAGGACACCCAAACAGCCCAATCTCACAGGTGCTGAGGTGGCATCCCGTGGGAACCTGGTGCTGGCGGTGGTGAGGGACTGCACTGCTGCCCTCATCTTTAGCCTCAGCCTCTACTTCATCCTGGATGCCTGCAGCCTCTGCACATGGAGAGACGAGAGCCCTGGTGAGGAAGGAGTTCAAAGCTTTCCATCTCCTACACATCCCCACAAGCATCCCCTACCCGTCCTTTCATCCCCCATAGATCCCATACAGACCCCACAGCTGTACCTTGAGGCCCACACATAACCCCCCAACCTTTCCCCCTCCCCTTTTTTGATGCACGTTTCACCCCCAGAATGACCGAGCCCATGCAATTCCAGGTAAGTGCCTGAGTCAGTGGACCCCAAATCCCAACATCCCTCTTGGGGCCCGCACCAGACATCACCATGGAAACCCAAACCTTCCCCATGGGGACCCCAGATCACCCCCAGCCTCATATGGCTTACCCTGACCATTTATGTGCACCACCAGT
>NW_011259128.1:0-493 GCF_000146605.3 Meleagris gallopavo
GGCTGTTACCAGGTTCCCTTGGAGCCTTCACTTCTCCAGGCTGAACAGCCCAGCTCTCCTTTGCTTACAGGGAGAGGGGGTTTCCCATCCTTGGGTTCGTGTTTGTGGCTGTACTCTGGATGCACTCGCACAGCTCCATGTCTCCCTGCACTGAGGACTCCACATCTGGACGCAGCACTGCAGGTGAGGCCTCACCAGCGCAGAGCAGAGGGATGGGGATCTCCTCCCTTCGCCCGCTGACTGCGCATCTTTGGATGCAGCCCAGGATACGGTTGGCTTTCTGGGCTGGAAGGGCCCATTGCTGGCTTGTGTCCAGCTCCCACCCACCAGTACTCCCAGGCCTTATGGAGCAGGACTACGCTCAGTCCTTTCATCCCCTAGCATGTTTGGTGGTGGGTGTTCCCTCATCCCAGCTACCTACCCTGCACTTGGATTTGTGGCCACTGCTCAGCCTGTTGAGGTCTCTGTGGATGGCATCCCGTCCCTCTGCTGT
>NW_011259129.1:0-468 GCF_000146605.3 Meleagris gallopavo
CTTGGATTTGTGCCCACTGCTCAGCCTGTTGAGGTCTCTGTGGATGGCATCCCGTCCCTCTGCTGTGTCACTGCACCCCACAGCTTGGTGTCCTTAGGGTGCACTCAACCCCACTGTTGATGTCCCTGATGAAGGGGAAAGCCAGATGCTTGTACAAACTGGGCGTAGAAGCCCTTGGGAGCAGCCCTGCGGAGGACTCGGGGATCCTGGTGGACAAAGAGCTGGACATAAGCCAGTAGTGTGCACTTGCAGCCCAGAAGGCCAACTGTATCCTGGGCTGCATTCAAAGAGGAGCGACCAGCAGGGCGAGGGAGGTGATTGTCCCCTCGACTCGGCTGTGGTGTGCGGCCCATGTGCAGCACTGCGTCCAGGCCTGGGGCTCCAGCACAGGAATGATGTGGAGTCTTTTGGAGCAGGTCCAGAGAAGGGCCAATGAAGATGATCAGAGGGCTGGAGCACCTCTCTTAG
>NW_011259130.1:0-616 GCF_000146605.3 Meleagris gallopavo
GCAGGTCCAGAGAAGGGCCATGAAGATGATCAGAGGGCTGGAGCACCTCTCTTAGAAAGAAATGTTGAGGGAACTGGGATTGTTTGTGTGGGAGAAGAGAAAGCTCTGGAGATAGCTCATGACAGCCTTCCAAGACTCGAAGGGAGCGCATAAGCAGGAGGGGGCAACGGCTGTTTAGGAGGGTGGATAGCGATAGGACAAGGGGAAATGGTTTTCAAGTGAGACAGGGGAGGTTTAGGTTGGTTATTAGGAGGCAGCTTTTCACGCACAGGGTGGTGACGCACTGGAATGTGTGCTTGAGAGTCACTTCCAGGATGATCTGCTCCATGATCCGTGACCAGCACAGAGGTGAGACTGACATGCTGGTAGTTCCCCGCGTCACACTTTCTATCCTTCCTAAGAGGTGTGCTGTCACCTTTTTTCTCCTTCACCCAGGGGACCTTTGACCTGACTGCCTCGACTTGTGAAATACCATGGAGAGTGGCTCGGTGACTGCAGCGGTGAATTCCCTCGGAACTCTGGGACTCATCTCGTCAGGACCCAAAGACTCCTGGATGTTTGGGTCCTCAGGTGGTCCAGAACCTGATCTCCCATGGCAGTGTGGGATGGGAAGGGT
>NW_011259131.1:0-466 GCF_000146605.3 Meleagris gallopavo
TTGTCTTTGCAGACAGCCACATCCATGGGGATTGGGAGCTTTTTCTGCCTTCCAGCTCTTGGCTGCTGCTCTGAGAGTGGAGGTTCTTGCCCGGAGAGAACCACCAGCAGAAAGGATCCCCTGCGCGGCTTCTGAGCCCTTCCAGACAAACCGGCTGGATTAGCGTGGCCTGTGACCTGGGTTTGGAGTTAACCCAGCAGGCTTTGCCCAAAGCAGAATGACCTGTGGGCACAGCGTCCAGCAGGTGGAAGGGACCAACAGCTGCAGACAGCAGCAGCCTGAGCAGCTCTTGAGGGAAATCCTCACTGCGCACAAAGGCCCAGAAGAGGAGAGCAGCTTGTCCCTGTGTTCACGTAGTAAGGTTGTCCTTTCTGATCTGTTACCTCTCAGGTGGTGCCTACAGCTGTGCGATGTGCTCTGCAGGAAGAGCTGATTGTTTTGCTATTTAACCTTGTCTTTCATTCTT
>NW_011259132.1:0-526 GCF_000146605.3 Meleagris gallopavo
GTCATAAAGTTCATGTAAAGGAGGATAAAACACATTTGTGTATGTTCCATACACAAAAGCAAAGAGGAAAGGTGTGAGGGTGTTTCCCCAGTGAGAAGTAAGATTTCAGAAAAGGACACCTACAGAGAGCCCAGAGGGATATCCAGGCAAACGTAACAGTAACTGCTACAAACCAATGGTACAGAGAGAGAATTCACTGCCAGGAGTAGCTCACAGTCCAGTGATAAAAATTCTCAGCACTGGCTGCAAGGTTGTGTTTGAATTAAAAACAACATTTAAAAACAGTCTGGAAGTTTTGAGCTAACTATTATAAACATTATTGGGGGGGATTGCCAAATGCTGCTGCAAACAATGTGGGGGCAGAAGAGCCCTGGCACGGGAGGTATCTTTATGCCAATCTGCACACCTGCACAGCAGGCCCTGCTGCCCCTGCTTCACCCCTCCGTGGGAACTGCCCCTGCTGGAGTCTCTTCTGGCCGCAGTGAGCCAGGGGCCGATTCCCCCTCCATCTGCCCGTGCCCTGCTG
>NW_011259133.1:0-419 GCF_000146605.3 Meleagris gallopavo
GGGCTCCGTGGCTGTGCTTTAGGCCCCAAAGCTGGTTCCGGCCTCTCTGGCCGTGCTTCAGGCCCGGGGGCTGGTGCCAGCCTTTCAGGACTTGGCTTTAGGCTCCACGGCCGGTGCCAGCCCGTCTGGCTGTAGATGTGGCTTTAAGCCCCAGCTCTGGTTCTGGCCTCTGTGGCTATAATGCAGCATTATGGCCCAGGGCTGGTGCTGGGCTCTCTGGCTGGAGCTTCAGACTTCAGGGCCGGCACCGGCCTCTCAGGCTGTGGCTTTAGGCCCAAAGCTGGTGCTGGCTTCTTGTGTTGTGGCTTCAGGTTTAGGCCCAGGGCCAGTGCAGGTCTCTCTGGCTGGGGCTGTGGCTTTAATCCCCAGGGTCAGTGCTGGCCACTCAGGTCCCATGGCCAGTGCCAGTCTCTCTGGTC
>NW_011259134.1:0-500 GCF_000146605.3 Meleagris gallopavo
AAGAAGGAGATCCCAGAAACCCTGGGATCTGCCCGGGGATCATTTTAACTAGGGGAATGGTGTTCTCCCCCTTGACCCATTCACAGAAACCCCATAAAAGAGACATGATGTAAAGTGGATTTACATCAAACAATTGCCTGGCTCGCCAATTGTTTAATCAATGGATATACAGATGGTATAGATCCATATCCAGGAGCTCGGCTAATAGAACATATATTGGAGAAATAAGAGAAAGTCACTCACCCTGTCCTGGGCTCGCCAGACAAACTCCTGATGGAGCGGATCTCCAGAGAGAGATCCTTCCCCACTGGCAGTCAGCTCTTAAATGGGTCTAGGAGAGGTGGAGCCAGGCTCCACCCCTTCCTGCAGCACAGCTGAATTGCCTTCGCCTGTGTTCCCGTGGCTGACTCATTGCTCGCCTCAGGTGATCAATCAAAGGTTCAGGCCGTGATTCAGCAGCCCCATACATTCCACCCTTCACGGCTGAACCAATGATTAGG
>NW_011259135.1:0-517 GCF_000146605.3 Meleagris gallopavo
TTAACTTAAAGGATACTCCAGCCCAGAGGGATGCTGCCTTCTCTAGAATAATTTGCATCTCATTAAAATTCAAGTCTCCTCTCCTTACATTTAATCACATTTCATTACCCACAGCTCCCTCGCTGGGACGTCTCTTGGTTGAACTTCAGTCAGGACCTGTGGTAAAGCTGCTGGAAGTGAGAGCGCTTACCTTTCAGAGTCTTCTTGAGATGAGACGGAAGACCTCTGAGTCACTGAAGGTCAAAATAATCCACCTTCCCATTATAGAAGAGTTGGGGAGGGACATATGCCTGTAAAGCAGAGAAGAAAACTTGTTTGCCCCATCAATCCCATACACAGGACCCCCACGCAGATACTAGCACCAATAGGTAAGCCCTAAGACAGAGCCCACGGCCCAGGCTGGTGCTACACCAAGAACATGAGTCAATGAGGCAGAGGTAATTTTCGAACGAGGCAAGCACTATATGCACAATATATGCTCCTCCTCCAAAGCAGGAGGCAGCAAGACTCCCAGCCC
>NW_011259136.1:0-546 GCF_000146605.3 Meleagris gallopavo
TCTCAAAATACTGCTAGGCACTCCTCAACAGGGCATTTGCTCCCATCTACACCCCGTTTTCTCCCCAAAGGACCCCTTTTCACACCAAAAATACCACACTTGCCCTCCAAGAGAAGTCAGTCTTTCCCACAATTGTCCACTTTTCTCCCACGTACTTGTCATTTTCTCCCAGAAATACCACATTTCACTTGGAAATTGGGCCTGTGCTTCCAAAAAGATGATATTTTCTCCCAGGCATACCTGTTTTCTTCAACCAACTCACGTTTTCTCCCAAAAAGACTAGATGACAAGACCAAATAGGACACTTGCAACCAAGAATAGGACATCTTCTCCCACAAAATACCACTTGTCTCCCTAGGATAGGACATTTTCCCTAAATGCTATGGCAGCTCTGCTAAGAAATACTCCTTTCCTTCCCTAAATGGGACATATGCACCCACAAAGACCACGACTCCGAGAAAATTCCCTCCCCAGTTCCCTCCCAATTACACTCCATTACATCCTCATCATGACACTTACTCCCAGACTTTTGGCATTTTACTGCGG
>NW_011259137.1:0-566 GCF_000146605.3 Meleagris gallopavo
AAAAAGGGCCTCAGAGCTGGGGCACTGCTGCAGCCATCTCCCAAGAGGCCCAGGGAAGAGGTCAAGGGAAGACGTTGCCTTGTGCTTACCGAGAACTTGTCGTACAGCTGGTGGGTGAGCAGAGGGTTCGGGAGCTCCCTGAAGTACATCTTGCAGAGGGAGCTCACGCTGTGAATGTCACGGACGGTCAGCTCAGGAATCTGCTCAGTCTCAAATTCACACCTGGAGAGGAGGACACAAAATGGTTGAGAAAGAGGAAAGCAAGTAAAAGCCACCCCACCTGCAGTCCAGCTGTGTCAGTCGCAGCACTCTTACCGGAGGCGCTGGACGTTGGACGCGACGCCGGACAGGCGGTATATCCCCTGCACCATGCCATGCTGCTCAATGAACTCGGCGCAGCTCTGGAGGACCTGGGGGACTAAAGAACACGTGCCAGCGCTTAGTGGAGCTCCTGAGTCAAGTCCTGCTTCAGCCTGTGCTCCCGTCACGTCCCATCCACTAAGCCCAGCCAGGCTGGGTGAAGCAAATACAAATGTGCTTGTCTCTTAGGAGCATTCGCCTCACTT
>NW_011259138.1:0-487 GCF_000146605.3 Meleagris gallopavo
GGAGCACATGGCTGCACTCTGTGCACGATGTTGCTTACCACCAGAGAAGGCTCAGCTACCCAACACCATTTTTGCTTCCATCTTGTCTGAGAACTGCTCATTATGCACAGCCCTCATCTTTGCTTTGCTTTGGTGAGGTGGGGACTGCCATTGCTTCCTCAGTCCCACACACCCCTTCCCATCCCACACTGCCATGGCAGATCAGGTTCTGGACCACCCGAGGACCCCAAAACAGCCAGGAGTCTTTGGGTCCTGACAAGATGAGTCCCAGAGTTCCGAGGGAATTCACCGCTGCAGTCACCGAGCCACTCTCCATGGTATTTCAGAAGTCGAGGCAGTCAGGTCAAGTCCCTGGTGAGGAGAAAAAAGGTGACAGCACACCTCTTAGGAAGGATAGAAAGTGTGACGCGGGGAACTACCAGCATGTCAGTCTCACCTCTGGGCTGGTCACGGATCATGGAGCAGATCATCCTGGAAGTGACTCTAC
>NW_011259139.1:0-472 GCF_000146605.3 Meleagris gallopavo
TCAGATGCTGCCCCTACTCTTCCCAGCCCTTCAATGGGATCAGGGAGGGGTGGAGCCTGGCTCTGCCCCACTCCACAGCCAAACTGCCCTCAGCTGTGCTCGTAGGGCTGCACCCCGCCCCAGGTGCGGGTTCCACAAAAACAGGAGGGCAAGGGAATGCCCAGGCAAAGGCAAGGGCCAAGAGAACATGGAAGGAAATGCCAAGGATGACGGCCCAGACAATACGGCAGGGAACGCCAAAACTGAATGCCGACATGAATGTGACAACACAAAGCCAAGGGGTCATTAGGCCAAGAGAATGGGGCAAGGAACACCAAAAATAGGAGGACAAGAGAATGTAATAGTGAAAACAGTGCAAGACCAGAGACAAGCAAGACACAGAACAAAGAGGATAGGCAGCCTTCTGGGCACCATGAAGCGCAATTCAGAGCTCTGGGGGAACCCTATTGTGCCGGGCTCTGGAATGGGTAAA
>NW_011259140.1:0-592 GCF_000146605.3 Meleagris gallopavo
AAGGACAAACCCTGAGAAGATGCAGAAGACACCTGGTTTACCAATGGTAACAGTTTTGTGAGACAAGGAAACTGTAAGGCAGAATATGCAGTAGCTGCTACTGACAAGGTATCAAAACACAACCATTAGCTGAGGGGATTTTCCCTCAGAAGGCTGAAATAACTGCCTGGACAAGAGCCTTAATTATATGGCCAGATGGTAATTATGTATTTGGGATGCTACACACACATGGTAGTACCATCTGAAAAGAGCAAGGATTGCACACACAAGGAAAACAGCGTGATGTAAATCTACCCAAGATTGTGGCTATTACACATTGTAAAGGACATCAGAAAGGTAACACTGTACAGGAAACCGGAAATAAGATGATGGGTCAGGTGGCAGAACAGTTAGTTGAAGAAGGCTTTAATTCCAGAAGGTAAACTTAAAATCTCTAAACCTGAATGAGAACCTGTAAAATATTCTAGATAAGATTGCAATCTAATTAATGATTTAGAAGGGAGGGTAACAATAGCAAATTGATTTCTCGGAACTCCCAAGAGAAGGGGGGTATCTCTGTATGTTGGTACGAACTGATACCTTTTTACAGTAG
>NW_011259141.1:0-550 GCF_000146605.3 Meleagris gallopavo
AAAGTGCTGCCACAGGAGATGAGCCCTGTCTGCTAGGCATCTTTGTAGAACGGGACCCAGCTGGCTGTGCCCAGAGGTGTGGGGCCAGCCACGGAGGCCCTGAGTCTGTTGCTGACGCGGTTGTTCTGCTCTTTCCAGCAATGCTTTGTTTGTGGCGAGAGGGGGGCTACCATCACATGCATAGAGGGGAGCTGTTCACGAAGCTTCCATCTGCCCTGCGCCATGGACGGGGAATGTGTCACCCACTTTTTTTGGGAACCAATGGTAAGGGCTGTCAGCAGCAGCCAAGCCAGGGAGGAATCCGCAGTTACGCCTCCCAGCAGCCTGCCAGAGCCACAGACAGGGCCTGAGGCTCCTGCCTGCTCCTCTGCCCTCCTCGCAGCACTTCTCACTGTGACCACGCCTTTCCATCTTCCCCCAGGACCCTTTCTGTTGGGAGCACCGCCCTCGACAGGACACTTTCGAAGCTCCACCAGAAGGCACCAACTGCCTCATCTGCCTTTGAGCCTGTGGGGGACAGCTTGTCCTATCACACCCTGGTGTGCCCAGT
>NW_011259142.1:0-480 GCF_000146605.3 Meleagris gallopavo
GGGAATGTGTCACCCACTTTTTTTGGGAACCAATGGTAAGGGCTGTCAGCAGCAGCCAAGCCAGGGAGGAATCCGCAGTTACGCCTCCCAGCAGCCTGCCAGAGCCACAGACAGGGCCTGAGGCTCCTGCCTGCTCCTCTGCCCTCCTCGCAGCACTTCTCACTGTGACCACGCCTTCCATCTTCCCCCAGGACCTTCTGTTGGGAGCACCGCCCTCGACAGGACACTTTCGAAGCTCCACCAGAAGGCACCAACTCGCCTCCATCTGCCTTGAGCCTGTGGGGGACAGCTTGTCCTATCACACCCTGGTGTGCCCAGTGTGCCAACATGCCTGGTTCCACCGGGGTTGCATCCAGGTAGGAGCCCTCCCTTCACCCTGCTGGCACGCTTGGTGCTCAGCAGCACCAGGCACTCCTCACGCTCACCCTGCTTGTGCTTCTCCTGCAGCAACAGGCCTTGAGTGCTGGCGCTTTGTGCTTC
>NW_011259143.1:0-429 GCF_000146605.3 Meleagris gallopavo
GATAGCCAATGTCACTCCGGTCTTCAAAAAGGGCAAGAAGGAAGATCCAGGTAATTATAGGCCTGTCAGCCTCACCTCCGTCCCTGGAAAGGTGATGGAACAGCTTGTGCTGGATACCATCTCCAGACAACTGGGAGAAAAGGAGGTTATCAGGAGTAGTCAGCATGGGTTCACCAAGGGGAGGTCGTGCTCGACCAACTTGGTGGCCTTCTATGATGCTGTCACATGCTGGGTGGATGGGGGGAAGAGGCGGTAGATGTAATCTACCTTGATTTTAGAAAGGCGTTTGATACTGTCTCCCACGACATCCTTATAACAAAGCTGAGGAAGTGTGGGATAGACGAGTGGACAGTGAGGTGGGTTGAGAACTGGCTGACTGGCAGAGCGCAGAGGGTCGTCGGTTGGTGGTGCAGAGTCTGGCTGGAGACC
>NW_011259144.1:0-592 GCF_000146605.3 Meleagris gallopavo
ACTTGCAGGATGATCTGCTCCATGATCCGTGATCAGCACAGAGGTGAGACTGACATGCTGGTAGTTCCCCGCGTCACACTTTCTATCCTTCCTAAGAGGTGTGCTGTCACCTTTTTTCTCCTCAGCAGGGACTTGACCTGACTGCCTCGACTTGTGAAATACCATGGAGAGTGGCTCGGTGACTGCAGCGGTGAATTCCCTCGGAACTCTGGGACTCATCTCGTCAGGACCCAAGGACTCCTGGATGTTTGGGTCCTCAGGTGGTCCAGAACCTGATCTCCCATGGCAGTGTGGGATGGGAAGGGGTCTGTGGGACTGAGGAAGCAATGGCAGTCCCCACCTCACCAAAGCAAAGATGAGGGCTGTGCATCATGAGCAGTTCTCAGACAAGATGGAAGCAAAAATGGTAGTTGGGTACCTGAGCCTTCTCTGGTGGTAAGCAACATCGTGCACAGAGTGCAGCCATGTGCTCCGAGCAAGGAGCACAGGTTTGTGCAAGAGGCCCGGATGCAGGGCAGTGCCTTCATGACCGTATTGTGTCCAACAGGTGGCAGCAGAGCTGCGGTGCTCCCAAGTGCCGTAACAACTGCAC
>NW_011259145.1:0-585 GCF_000146605.3 Meleagris gallopavo
GCAAAGTGAGGTTCCGGGCATGCCGGGAAATGCACATTCCACTTCCTTGCTGTTTCCACCGAGACCAACACATCTCTCCGGGCAGTTGTTACGGCACTTGGGAGCACCGCAGCTCTGCTGCCACCTGTTGGACACAATACAGTCATGAAGGCACTGCCCTGCATCCGGGCCTCTTGCACAAACCTGTGCTCCTTGCTCGGAGCACATGGCTGCACTCTGTGCACCATGTTGCTTACCACCAGAGAAGGCTCAGGTACCCAACACCATTTTGGCTTCCATCTTGTCTGAGAACTGCTCATTATGCACAGCCCTCATCTTTGCTTTGGTGAGGTGGGGACTGCCATTGCTTCCTCAGTCCCACAGACCCCTTCCCATCCCACACTGCCATGGGAGATCAGGTTCTGGACCACCTGAGGACCCAAACATCCACGAGTCTTGGGTCCTGACGAGATGAGTCCCAGAGTTCCGAGGGAATTCACCGCTGCAGTCACCGAGCCACTCTCCATGGTATTTCACAAGTCGAGGCAGTCAGGTCAAGTCCCTGGTGAGGAGAAAAAGGTGACAGCACACCTCTTAGGAAGGATA
>NW_011259146.1:0-366 GCF_000146605.3 Meleagris gallopavo
CTGAGAAAGAGCCACTTGCAAACTCTTGTTGTAAAATAGTATGTTACCTCAGGAATGGGGAGGAATACACTGGAAGTTGGAATGTCCTTATCTGCAGAAATCTAGGAAACCTCAGTGTAGCACTGAAAATCTCCATGACTGGAGACGAGACTGAAATAGAATATTTGGTAGACAAAATTGGTTTCTGTATTTACAGAATATGTATTTTATACAGATATGTATTTTAAGGGCACTGAAGCCCTTAATTGGTCAAGATTGGTTGGAGCAATTAGAGGGAAAAATAGATTTTAAATGGGACTTTTATAGACAGGAATGTTGCCTGGAAGATCAGAGGAAGTTTGTAATGATGAAAGTTTTTGAGAGATT
>NW_011259147.1:0-397 GCF_000146605.3 Meleagris gallopavo
CTGAGCCTTCTCTGGTGGTAAGCAACATGGTGCACAGAGTGCAGCCATGTGCTCCGAGCAAGGAGCACAGGTTTGTGCAAGAGGCCCGGATGCAGGGCAGTGCCTTCATGACTGTATTGTGTCCAACAGGTGGCAGCAGAGCTGCGGTGCTCCCAAGTGCCGTAACAACTGCACGGAGAGATGTGTTGGTCTCGGTGGAAACAGCAAGGAAGTGGAATGTGCATTTCCCGGCATGCCCCGGAACCTCACTTTGCTGACTGGTCATTGTCTGCCCAGCAGGTAAGGGCGATGCACACCCGCCAGCGTTTACCCATTCCAGAGCCGGCACAATAGGGTTCCCCAGAGCTCTGAATTGCGCTTCATGGTGCCCAGAAGGTTACCTATCCGTCTTTGTTCT
>NW_011259148.1:0-414 GCF_000146605.3 Meleagris gallopavo
AATCTGGAGACTGCTTCCTTTGGGGTGTGGGGTGAGCCCTTAGAATGGGGTGAGTGATTCCTGCTTGATTTCAGAGCTGTGAGCTCTGCTTTTCTGGAGGATCTCAAGCTGGATGGCTGTCATTAATAGGGCTATGTGCTAATTGCATCCATGCGGTGGGTGTTTTTTAAGGGCATTGTGTGCATCCTTGTTGTGTTTTAAATTATGTTCTGCGTCTCTTCTGATTTCATTTTGCAGCCTGATGGAGTTGAAGGATTGCCTGGGCTCCTCCAGTCAGTGGTGTGAGATGTGTCCAGCAGGTAATGAACCTCATGCACCCATGTTGGTGCGCTGCTTGTATGCAGGTAGGTTTGCGTATGTGATCCGACTCCCCATGCTGACCATCCACAGCTAGATCAAGTTGCTCAGAGTCTG
>NW_011259149.1:0-392 GCF_000146605.3 Meleagris gallopavo
GAGCGACATTGTTCGCTCCCAGGGAGAGAGAGCGTGACAGAAGTGGGAGCGATCCTTTCTGGCCTGCGGAGAAACCTCCCTACGGAGGTAGTGCAGGAGGCTGAATTCGCACGTTCTCGGCATCGGAATTGCACTGCTTCGCTCTCATGCGTAGAAAGCGGCACTCGCGCTGAACCGCTCCGGAGAGTTTGCCGACGCTGGTCGAGAAATCGCGCTTCTCCCCGAGTGCCGCTTTCAGCCGTCAGCAGCGCTCTCGTGTTTCTCACTTGCCGAGAACGGGCGACTTGTGCCTGCTGCTTTTCTCCGACGCGCGAGCGGTCTCGCGTCCGCACGTCGGAGAGGAGCGGTTTGCACTTCGCCTTGGGTCCATGCAGAATGCACTAGGCCTAGCT
>NW_011259150.1:0-424 GCF_000146605.3 Meleagris gallopavo
ACCCCAGGGATGGTTTCCCTCCATGTCCAGTAAGGATATCCCGTCCAAGTGATTGCCAGTCGTCACCGCCCAAAATCGTGTTTAAGCAGCCCATGGCTAAGAACTGAAACTGCCAGCATCAATTACCAGTTCTTGAAAGTGGGAGCAGCCGTGGTCGGCCAGTTAGACCTATGGCAGCAATGAAAAGGAGTGATTTCTGTGGGACAGCCCTGATGCAGCTGAGAGCAGTGCAGGAATGAGTCAGTGCCCGTGCAGCGTATGCCGACTCGTTGCTGTGAGCTGGTCCTGTGTGCCTCGAAGCACGTCACTGACTTTGTATCGTGGACTTTTTCTCCTGGCTTTGGCTGTATCTCGGGGCATTGCTAGCGAGGACAGAACAGACAGCGTTGTCTTTCTGCTCTTCCCTCTTCTGTGCTTTCCCTTT
>NW_011259151.1:0-554 GCF_000146605.3 Meleagris gallopavo
GAGAAAATAGCATTCTCTGGGGAGAAGATGTCCTCTTTTGGATGGAAAAGTAGTACTTGTGGGAGAAGCTGTCCAATGTTTGGGCCCAAGGTAGCATTACTGGGAGGTAATGTCATTGTATTGGAGAAGGGAGGTATATCTTGGGGAGAATGTGTTCTTTTTGGAAGCCAACGGTGTACTTTGGGGGGAAAAAGCGGCCTTTCTGGGAGAAAGCGTCCTAGTTTGGGGAGAAAGTGTCATAGTGCGGAGTGTGGTGTAGCAGATTAGGTTTAATTGGGAGGTATTCCTAAGAGAACTGTCATTTCTGAGTGAAAAGGTCTTATGTGGGGGGAAAAGGTGAGGAATGTGTGAGAAAGCTGGTGTTTCTGGGAGTAAATGCCATCTTTTGGGGGCTAGCAATGGTCTTTCTGGTGGGATGTGCCACATCTTTGTGAGGCAATCGGTGTTTGTGAGGGCCAATGGCATATATTCTGGATCGAAATGGTCTTTCCGCAGTAAATGCCAAAGTCTGGGAGTAAGTGTCATGATGAGGAATGTAATGGAGTGTAATTGGG
>NW_011259152.1:0-539 GCF_000146605.3 Meleagris gallopavo
TTTCTGGGAGAAAAATGACAAGTACGTGGGAGAAAAGTGGACAATTGTGGGAAAGACTGACTTCTCTTGGAGGGCAAGTGTGGTATTTTTGGTGTGAAAAGGGGTCCTTTGGGGAGAAAACGGGGTGTAGATGGGAGAAAATGTCCTGTTGAGGAGTGCCTAGCAGTATTTTTGAGAGAAAAGGGAAGGTACTTGTCAGAAAAGTGCTCTTTCTGGGAGAGAGTAGCATAGTTGGTTGGAAAATGCCACCCATTTGTGAGAAAGCTGCTTTGTTTCCGGAGAAAATAGCATTCTCTGGGGAGAAGATGTCCTGTTTTGGATGGAAAAGTAGTACTTGTGGGAGAAGCTGTCCAATGTTGGGCCCAAGGTAGCATTACTGGGAGGTAATGTCATTGTATTGGAGAAGGGAGGTATTTCTGGGAGAGAATGCGGTTCTTTTTGGAAGCCAACGGTGTACTTTGGGGGAAGAAGTGGCTGTTTGGGAGAAAGTGTCTAGTTTGGGAGAAACTGTCATAGTGCGGAGTGTGGTGTAGTAGATT
>NW_011259153.1:0-488 GCF_000146605.3 Meleagris gallopavo
GAGGTCTCTGTGGATGGCATCCCGTCCCTCTGCTGTGTCACTGCACCCCACAGCTTGGTGTCCTTAGGGTGCACTCAACCCCACTGTTGATGTCCCTGATGAAGGGGAAACCCGGATGCTTGTACCAACTGGGCGTAGAAGGCCTTGGGAGCAGCCCTGCGGAGGACTCGGGGATCCTGGTGGACAAAGAGCTGGACATAAGCCAGTAGTGTGCACTTGCAGCCCAGAAGGCCAACTGTATCCTGGGCTGCATTCAAAGAGGAGCGACCAGCAGGGAGAGGGAGGTGATTGTCCCCCTCGACTCGGCTCTGGTGTGCGGCCCCATGTGCAGCACTGCGTCCAGGCCTGGGGCTCCAGCACAGGAATGATGTGGAGCTTTTGGAGCAGGTCCAGAGAAGGGCCACGAAGATGATCAGAGGGCTGGGGCCCCTCTCTTAGAAAGAAATGTTGAGGGAACTGGGATTGTTTCTGTGGGAGAAGAGAAAGCT
>NW_011259154.1:0-500 GCF_000146605.3 Meleagris gallopavo
AAACACGAACCCAAGGATGGAACCCCTCTCCTGTAAGCAAGGAGAGCTGGGCTGTTCAGCCTCCTGGAGAAGTGAAGGCTCCAAGGGAACCTGGTAACAGCCTTTCAATACCTAAAGGAAAGAACAAGGGACAATGGAGGTGAAATCTAAGGAAAATGTCTTGTACAGTGAGGGTGCTGAGGCAGTGGCACAGGTTGCCAGAGACATGGTGGATGTGCTGGCCCTTTCAAGGTGAGCCTGGCTCAGACTCTGAGCAACTTGATCTAGCTGTGGATGGTCAGCATGGGGGATCGGATCACATCGCAAACCTACCTGCATACAAGCAGCGCACCAACATGGGGTGCATGATGTTCACTACCTGCTGGACACATCTCACACCACTGACTGGAGGAGCCCAGGCAATCCTTCAACTCCATCAGGCTGCAAATGAAATCAGAAGAGACGCAGAACATAATTTAAAACACAAACAAGGATAGCACACAATGACCCTTAAAAACACC
>NW_011259155.1:0-521 GCF_000146605.3 Meleagris gallopavo
GAAATCTAAGGAAAATGTCTTCTACAGTGAGGGTGCTGAGGCAGTGGCACAGGTTGCCAGAGACATGGTGGATGTGCTGGCCCTTTCAAGGTGAGCCTGGCTCAGACTCTGAGCAACTTGATCTAGCTGTGGATGGTCAGCATGGGGGAGTCGGATCACATCGCAAACCTACCTGCATACAAGCAGCGCACCAACATGGGGTGCATGATGTTCATTACCTGCTGGACACATCTCACACCACTGACTGGAGGAGCCCAGGCAATCCTTCAACTCCATCAGGCTGCAAAATGAAATCAGAAGAGACGCAGAACATAAATTTAAAACACAAACAAGGATGCACACAATGACCCTTAAAAAACACCCACCGCATGGATGCAATTAGCACATAGCCCTATTAATTACAGCCATCCAGCTTGAGATCCTCCAGAAAAGCAGAGCTCACAGCTACTGAAATCAAGCAAGGAATCAACTCACCCCATTCTAAGGGCTCACCCCACACCCCAAAGGAAGCAGTCTCCAGA
>NW_011259156.1:0-515 GCF_000146605.3 Meleagris gallopavo
TGTGCCGAGGTACGTTGATCCCTGACGTGTCCTGTTGAACATGCTTGCTGAGTTGCTCTGGGCTTGGTGTCGGATGTCCCTTGTGCTCACGTTGCTTTCACTGGGTGCTTTTCCTTTCCTATCTTCAGGTCTCCCCTGTGCTGATGGAATGTCAGTGCCATGTGACAACGTTGTCTTCTTTTCTGTTTGGATTCAGCAGCGTTTTCTACCCTTTTGATCTGTTTTTCTTCTTTTTTTTCCATTGTTGCCCGTTGGCGCTTTGTTGGAGTTTCCTGGATCCAAATGTAGCCTTCTGACCACGTGTGATGCCCAAAGAAGAGGTAGGCTACCAAACAGGCTTGTGCTGAGTGCTGTCCATGAATTGGGGTTTCTCAATTCACCAGAATTCTTTTCCACATGACGTTGTTCAGTGCTGTATGTGAAGCTTTCTTCTTTCTAGGATTGGCGTCTGCACCACCAGATGCGGTAGCCATTTTGGGCTGCCCATGTTCCTACAATGAACGTGTCCAGTTTTT
>NW_011259157.1:0-615 GCF_000146605.3 Meleagris gallopavo
TGGAATGTCAGTGCCATGTGACAACGTTGTCTTCTTTTCTGTTTGGATTCAGCAGCGTTTTCTACCCTTTTTGATCTGTTTTTCTTCTTTTTTTTCCATGTTGCCCGTTGGCGCTTTGTTGGAGTTCCTGGATCCAAATGTAGCCTTCTGACCACGTGTGATGCCCAAAGAAGAGGTAGGCTCCCAAATAGGCTTGTGCTGAGTGCTGTCCATGACTTGGGGTTTCTCAGTTCACCAGAATTCTTTTCCACATGACGTTGTTCAGTGCTGTATGTGAAGCTTTCTTCTTTCTAGGATTGGCGTCTGCACCACCAGATGCGGTAGCCATTTTGGGCTGCCCATGTTCCTACAATGAACGTGTCCAGTTTTTCGGAAAGGCGTGGACCTTACTGGACATGAAGGTATCTTTATTCCTTCTATTTTTGCCGAGTCCACTGCCAGATGCTGTTGGCCTTCTGGGCCCCCCTGAGTTGCTGCATTGGTTGTGCCCTTATCCTTGGAGCGTTGTAAGTGACACTGCTGTCCCTACCGGAAGGCGGTCTCTGCTTTTGTTGTCCTGTGCCCAAACGCTTGCAGCGTGGCACTGCGGTCGTCGCGTGCGGTGCCAGGACTTTA
>NW_011259158.1:0-437 GCF_000146605.3 Meleagris gallopavo
ACAGCCAAACTGCCCCCAGCTGTGCTCGCTGGGCTGCACCCCGCCCCAGGTGCGGGTTCTACAAAAACAGGAGGGCAAGGGAATGCCCAGGCAAAGGCAAGGGCCAAGAGAACATGGAAGGTAATGCCAAGGATGACGGCCCAGACAATACGGCAGGGAACGCCAAAACTGAATGCCGACATGAACGTGGCAACACAAAGCCATGGGGTCATTAGGCCAAGGGAATGGGGCAAGGACACAAAATAGGGAGGACGAAGAGAATGTAATAGTGAAAACAGTGCAAGACCAGAGACAAGCAAGACACAGAACAAAGAGGATAGGCAGCCTTCTGGGCACCATGAAGCGCAATTCAGAGCTCTGGGGGAACCCTATTGTGCCGGGCTCTGGAATGGGTAAACGCTGGCGGGTGTGCATCGCCCTTACCTGCTGGGCAGACA
>NW_011259159.1:0-484 GCF_000146605.3 Meleagris gallopavo
AACAGGAGGGCAAGGGAATGCCCAGGCAAAGGCAAGGGCCAAGAGAACATGGAAGGAAATGCCAAGGATGACGGCCCAGACAATACGGCAGGGAACGCCAAAACTGAATGCCGACATGAATGTGGCAACACAAAGCCAAGGGGTCATTAGGCCAAGGGAATGGGGCAAGGACACAAAATAGGGAGACGAAGAGAATGTAATAGTGAAAACAGTGCAAGACCAGAGACAAGCAAGACACAAAACAAAGAGGATAGGCAGCCTTCTGGGCACCATGAAGCGCAATTCAGAGCTCTGGGGGAACCCTATTGTGCCGGGCTCTGGAATGGGTAAACGCTGGCGGGTGTGCATCGCCCTTACCTGCTGGGCAGACAATGACCAGTCAGCAAAGTGAGGTTCCGGGCATGCCGGGAAATGCAGATTCCACTTCCTTGCTGTTTCCACAGAGACCAACACATCTCTCCGTGCAGTTGTTACGGCACTTGGG
>NW_011259160.1:0-559 GCF_000146605.3 Meleagris gallopavo
GGGGACGGAACACCTAAAGATCGATAAAACGAAAATTAAAAAGGGGAAAAATCGATAAGAAATAAAACACGAGGAATGAATGAATGAATGAATGAATGAATGAATGAATGAATGAATGAATGAATGAATGAATAAATAAATAAATAAATGAGCGAGCGAGCGAGCGAGCGAGCCGATAAATAAGCAAGCAAATAAATAAATAAATAACAACAATAAGTAACAATAAAAACAACATTTAAAAACAAAGAGACAAATACGCGGGCACGTAAATAAATAAAAAATAAAAAATTAGAAATGAACAAATAACGAAATTATAAACAAACAGACAAACACGTGGACGCATAAACGAAAATGATAAAGAAATAAATGAAAATAAATAAAATAACGAAAAGTTAAAAATAAAAATAAAAAACGAATTAAAATAGCAGGAAGAAATAAAGAAATAATAAGAATTTTAGAAATACAAACGAATAAATAAATAAATAGACAAATACGTGGACGCGTATTTATTAAAAATAATAAAGAAATGAAAATAAAAAATAAAAAATAAATAAAAAAA
>NW_011259161.1:0-553 GCF_000146605.3 Meleagris gallopavo
GAATGAATGAATGAATAAATAAATAAATGAGCGAGCGAGCGAGCGAGCGAGCCGATAAATAAGCAAGCAAATAAATAAATAAATAACAACAATAAGTAACAATAAAACAACATTTAAAAACAAAGAGACAAATACGCGGGCACGTAAATAAATAAAAATAAAAAATTAGAAATGAACAAATAACGAAATTATAAACAAACAGACAAACACGTGGACGCATAAACGAAAATGATAAAGAAATAAATGAAAATAAATAAAATAACGAAAAAGTTAAAAATAAAAATAAAAAACGAATTAAAATGCAGGAAGAAATAAAGAAATAATAAGAATTTTAGAAATACAAACGAATAAATAAATAAATAGACAAATACGTGGACGCGTATTTATTAAAAATAATAAAGAAATGAAAATAAAAAATAAAAAATAAATAAAAAAAAATAAAATAAAAAATAAAATAACATAAAAACAAATAAAATAAAAAACAAAAAATAATAAAATAAATTAAATAATTAAAAAAATAAAAAAAATAAAAAAAGAACACGACCGTCACGAC
>NW_011259162.1:0-386 GCF_000146605.3 Meleagris gallopavo
ATTGGGTGGCCCTCCTGTTGTTTTCTTAAAATTTGGTACCAGCCCTGGTGACTTTGGGCCAGAGGCCAAAAGGCTGCAACCGGTCCAGGAGCTTAAAGCCACAGCCCCAGTTAGAGGGCCCAGCCCCGGGCACGGGACCTGAAGCCACAGCCTGGGTGGCCAGCACCGACCCTGGGGATTAAAGCCCAGCCCCAGCCCCAGCCTGAGAGGCTGGCACGAGTCCTGGGCCTAAACCTGAAGCCACAGCACAAGCAGCCAGCACCAGCTTCAGGCCTAAAGCCACAGCCTGAGAGGCCGGTGCCGGCTCTGAAGTCTGAAGCTCCGGCCAGAGAGCCCAGCACCAGCCCTGGGCCATAATGCCACAGCTACAGCCACAGAGGCCAGCA
>NW_011259163.1:0-468 GCF_000146605.3 Meleagris gallopavo
TGGGGTGTGGGGTGAGCCCTTAGAATGGGGTGAGTGATTCCTGCTTGATTTCAGAGCTGTGAGCTCTGCTTTTTCTGGAGGATCTCAAGCTGGATGGCTGTAATGAATAGGGCTATGTGCTAATTGCATCCATGCGGTGGGTGTTTTTTAAGGGCATTGTGTGCATCCTTGTTGTGTTTTAAATGATGTTCTGCGTCTCTTCTGATTTCATTTTGCAGCCTGATGGAGTTGAAGGATTGCCTGGGCTCCTCCAGTCAGTGGTGTGAGATCTGTACAGCAGGTAATGAACATCATGCACCCCATGTTGGTGCGCTGCTTGTATGCAGGTAGGTTTGCGATGTGATCCGCCTCCCCCATGCTGACCATCCACAGCTAGATCAAGTTGCTCAGAGTCTGAGCCAGGCTCCCTTGAAAGGGCCAGCACATCCACCATGTCTCTGGCAACCTGTGCCACTGCCTCAGCCACCC
>NW_011259164.1:0-498 GCF_000146605.3 Meleagris gallopavo
ATAAGCCAGTAGTGTGCACTTGCAGCCCAGAAGGCCAATTAGATCCTGGGCTGCATTCAAAGAGGAGCGACCAGCAGGGAGAGGGAGGTGATTGTCCCCCTCGACTCGGCTCTGGTGCGGCCCCATGTGCAGCACTGCGTCCAGGCCTGGGGCTCCAGCACAGGAATGATGTGGAGCTTTTGGAGCAGGTCCAGAGAAGGGCCACGAAGATGATCAGAGGGCTGGAGCACCTCTCTTAGAAAGAAATGTTGAGGGAACTGGGATTGTTTGTGTGGGAGAAGAGAAAGCTCTGGAGATAGCTCATGACAGCCTTCCAAGACTCGAAGGGAGCGCATAAGCAGGAGGGGGCAACGGCTGTTGAGGAGGGTGGATAGCGATAGGACAAGGGGAAATGGTTTGAAGTGAGACAGGGGAGGTTTAGGTTGGTTAGTTAGGAGGCGAGGCTTTTCACGCCCAGGGTGGTGACGCACTGGAATGTGTGCTTGAGAGTCACTTCCA
>NW_011259165.1:0-393 GCF_000146605.3 Meleagris gallopavo
TGGAAGAAGAAGGAAATTTAACAGCAGTGCAAGGCCACGATGGCCAAACGAAAAACCTAAGAGCAAACCAAAGCCAAGCAACACCACAAAAAGTAAAAGAAGGACCAAGTGCTGAAATGCCAAGGAAACCAAAGCAAAAGCACTTGAAATCCTCACAAACAGAGGGGAATACGCTTAGGAAAGGAAAAAGCACTTCCAAGAACAGAAACAGAAGGGGAAAAAAATCAACACCACTGAAAAATAGCCCAATGCATTGCAATGCAGAAGGAGCAGGAAACTAAGGCAGAAACCACAGAAAAAACAACACGGAAAAACCAACCGAGGAAACCAACATCAACCCATGCAGCAGCAGCAGAAGCCTCTGCAGCAACATGAAAAAAGCAAAGAATACAC
>NW_011259166.1:0-497 GCF_000146605.3 Meleagris gallopavo
ACAGCACACCTCTTAGGAAGGATAGAAAGTGTGACGCGGGGAACTACCAGCATGTCAGTCTCACCTCTGTGCTGGTCACGGATCATGGAGCAGATCATCCTGCAAGTGACTCTCAAGCACACATTCCAGTGCGTCACCACCCTGGGCGTGAAAAGCTGCCTCCTAATAACCAACCTAAACCTCCCCTGTCTCACTTGAAAACCATTTCCCCTTGTCCTATCGCTATTCACCCTCCTAAACAGCCGTTGCCCCCTCCTGCTTATGCGCTCCCTTCGAGTCTTGGAAGGCTGTCATGAGCTATCTCCAGAGCTTTCTCTTCTCCCACAGAAACAATCCCAGTTCCGTCAACATTTCTTTCTAAGAGAGGGGCTCCAGCCCTCTGATCGTCTTCGTGGCTCTTCTCTGGACCTGCTCCAAAGCTCCACATCATTCCTGTGCTGGAGCCCCAGGCCTGGACGCAGTGCTGCACATGGGGGCCGCACCCAGAGCCGAGTCGA
>NW_011259167.1:0-496 GCF_000146605.3 Meleagris gallopavo
CTCACCTCTGTGCTGGTCACGGATCATGGAGCAGATCATCCTGGAAGTGACTCTCAAGCACACATTCCAGTGCGTCACCACCCTGGGCGTGAAAAGCTGCCTCCTAATAACCAACCTAAACCTCCCCTGTCTCACTTCAAAACCATTTCCCCTTGTCCTATCGCTATCCACCCTCCTAAACAGCCGTTGCCCCCTCCTGCTTATGCGCTCCCTTCGAGTCTTGGAAGGCTGTCATGAGCTATCTCCAGAGCTTTCTCTTCTCCCACAGAAACAATCCCAGTTCCCTCAACATTTCTTTCTAAGAGAGGTGCTCCAGCCTCTGATCGTCTTCGTGGCCCTTCTCTGGACCTGCTCCAAAAGCTCCACATCATTCCTGTGCTGGAGCCCCAGGCCTGGACGCAGTGCTGCACATGGGGGCCGCACCCAGAGCCGAGTCGAGGGGGACAATCACCTCCCTCTCCCTGCTGGTCGCTCCTCTTTGAATGCAGCCCAGGAT
>NW_011259168.1:0-458 GCF_000146605.3 Meleagris gallopavo
ATCTAAGGAAAATGTCTTGTACAGTGAGGGTGCTGAGGCAGTGGCACAGGTTGCCAGAGACATGGTGGATGTGCTGGCCCTTTCAAGGTGAGCCTGGCTCAGACTCTGAGCAACTTGATCTAGCTGTGGATGGTCAGCATGGGGGAGTCGGATCACATCGCAAACCTACCTGCATACAAGCAGCGCACCAACATGGGGTGCATGATGTTCATTACCTGCTGGACACATCTCACACCACTGACTGGAGGAGCCCAGGCAATCCTTCAACTCCATCAGGCTGCAAAATGAAATCAGAAGAGACGCAGAACAGAATTTAAAACACAACAAGGATGCACACAATGCCCTTAAAAAACACCCACCGCATGGATGCAATTAGCACATAGCCCTATTAATTACAACCATCCAGCTTGAGATCCTCTAGAACAGCAGAGCTCACAGCTCTGAAAGAAAGCAGGAAT
>NW_011259169.1:0-339 GCF_000146605.3 Meleagris gallopavo
AAACACCCACCGCATGGATGCAATTAGCACATAGCCCTATGAATTACAGCCATCCAGCTTGAGATCCTCCAGAAAAGCAGAGCTCACAGCTCTGAAAGAAAGCAGGAATCACTCACCCCATTCTAAGGGCTCACCCCACACCCCAAAGGAAGCAGTCTCCAGATTCACATGCTGCTCTTACACCTAGCAGCCCTTCAGTGCACTTGCGATCCCCAAAAGCAAGATCACAGCCCTGAAACGAAAAAAGAACCACTTACCCCATTCCAAGGACCAATACTCCCCACACTCTCAAGTGAAGGAACGCAGCTTCCAGGTCCAAATACCTACCAGCCCTTAAGT
>NW_011259170.1:0-557 GCF_000146605.3 Meleagris gallopavo
ACCATCCACAGCTAGATCAAGTTGCTCAGAGTCTGAGCCAGGCTCACCTTGAAAGGGCCAGCACATCCACCATGTCTCTGGCAACCTGTGCCGCTGCCTCAGCACCCTCACTGTAGAAGACGTTTTCCTTAGATTTTCACCGCCATTTTCCCTTGTTCTTTCCTTTAGGTATTGAAAGGCTGTTACCAGGTTCCCTTGGAGCCTTCACTTCTCCAGGAGGCTGAACAGCCCAGCTCTCCTTGCTTACAGGAGAGGGGTTCCATCCTTGGGTTCGTGTTTGTGGCTGTACTCTGGATGCACTCGCACAGCTCCATGTCTCCCTGCACTGAGGACTCCACATCTGGACGCAGCACTGCAGGTGAGGCCTGACCAGCGCAGAGCAGAGGGATGGGGATCTCCTCCCTTGGCCCGCTGACTGCGCATCTTTGGATGCAGCCCAGGATACGGTTGGCTTTCTGGGCTGGAAGGGCCCACTGCTGGCTTGTGTCCAGCTCCCACCCACCAGTACTCCCAGGCCTTATGGAGCAGGACTACGCTCAGTCCTTTCATCCCCTAGC
>NW_011259171.1:0-539 GCF_000146605.3 Meleagris gallopavo
AAAGAGGACCATTGCAAACTGAAAGTAACAAACAACTCGATCATTAATCTATATCACAAAGGATAATGTGGTTCTTCATCAAGCTGGAACTGCAAGTCCTGCTACTGTGAGCCAACTCACTCTACAGTACGTTCAGACCTTGCATTCAGCGTACTGCAGCTCACCTTACTGCCTTCAGAGCAAAGGTTGGTTTCGCTGGCAATGAGTTAATAGCAGCGTGGGAGTTACACGTTGCCTTGCTGCACCGGGAATCAGGAGAGCTGTCAAATATCTTCTTCCCAGCTGTAACCTGACCTATTATCCTCACCTGAAATTTACCAAGGGTGTAGCAAACTATTTCTTTCAAGATCTGTGGCACAAAACGGCTAGCAGCACTGAAGCACCCACAGTACTCACCCAGAGCTTGCCATCTTTCCTAGCATGCTTCTCAATGACGAGAAGAAAGGAGCTCCTAGCTTCTTCAAAGGAGAGTTAGTTTTGACGTACAGCAGTCCGTCAGAACGCACATACGTACAATCCCTTGATGTAAGAAAGGGAAA
>NW_011259172.1:0-610 GCF_000146605.3 Meleagris gallopavo
TTCTATTTTTGCCGAGTCCACTGCCAGATGCTGTTGGCCTTCTGGGCCCCCCTGAGTTGCTGCATTGGTTGTGCCCTTATCCTTGGAGCGGGGTAAGTGACACTGCTGTCCCTACCGGAAGGCGGTCTCTGCTTTTGTTGTCCTGTGCCCAAACGCTTGCAGCGTGGCACTGCGGTCGTCGCGTGCGGTGCCAGGACTTTAGCCAGGCTCTTGGTGGAAGCAGCAGGAAACTGCAGCCGGAGGTGGATGCCAATATCCAAAGCTTGGTCTCTGTGCCAAGGTACGTTGATCCTTGACGTGTCCTTTTTAAATGCTTGCTGAGGTGCTCTCAGCTTGGTGTCGGATGTCCCTCGTGCTCACGTTGCTTTCACTGGGTGCTTTTCCTTTCCCCATTTTCAGGTCTCCCCAGTGCTGATGGTATGTCAGAGCCATGTCCCAATGTTGTCTTCTTTTCTGTTTGGATTCAACAGCATTTTTCTTCCCTTTTGATCTGTTCTTCTTCTCTTTCTTCCCTGTTGCCCGTTGGCGCTTCGTTGGAGTTTCCTGGATCCAAATGCACCCTTCTGACCACGTGTGATGCCCAAAGAGAGGTAGGCTCCCAAATAGGCTT
>NW_011259173.1:0-429 GCF_000146605.3 Meleagris gallopavo
GATGCCGACAACTGCGAAATCAGCCTCCTGCAACACCTGCGAGTGGGGGTTTTTTCTCCGCAATCCAGAAAGGATTACTCCTAACTTTCTGAAACGCTCTCCCTGAGAGCACTACATCTGTCGCTCCTCGAACTTCCAGGTGTCTTATTAGAGAGGGTTTTTCCCCTTCCACTCTTTTCCTCTCTGAAAGCAGATTTTGTAGCAGTAGAAACCTCAGTAAATGAATTGTCGCACGAAATAAAGACAGAGACATAGTATTCAGAGCTAGTCGTGTGCAATCTGCATGTAGCCAAGGCGAAGTGCAAACCGCTCCTTTCCGATGCGCGCACAGGAGCCCCGCTCACTCGTCGGAGAAAAGCAGCCGGCTGAAGTGGTCCCGTTCTCGGCAAGCGAGAAACACCAGACCGCTGCTGACGGCTGAAAGCGGCT
>NW_011259174.1:0-512 GCF_000146605.3 Meleagris gallopavo
CCAAGCGTTATGCATTCGGGTCAGGTTTCAAGGTTACCCTTTTGGGTGAGGGCGAAGCGTGAAGGCAAACGGTTTCTGCTTTGTGTTACTGGTTTCTCTCTGGGGTTAGGCTTCAGTGTTACCAGTTTGGGTTAAGGGTTGTGCCGTTACGGAAGGGTAAAGGGCTACCATGTTGGATAGGGTAAGAGTTACGGGTTCCCATTTGTGGTTTGGTTTAATGGTTGCCCTTTTGGATTCGGATTAGGCTTTAGGATTCAGGGATACCCTTCTGCATTAGGCTCAAGATTTACCTTTCTTGGATGTGGCTAGTGGTTACCATGTTGTGTTAGCGATAAGTGTGAAGGGTCACTTTGTGTTATGAGTAAGAGCTGCCAATTCAGAGAAATCCGTAGGAATATTCGTAGGAAAAAAAATAACGGAAAGAAAGAAACTGCAAAGAAGAAATCGACAAAAGTCGAGAAAACATTGGAAAGCAGTCAGGAAAACTAAGGGAAAAAAGCAAACCAAACCTA
>NW_011259175.1:0-521 GCF_000146605.3 Meleagris gallopavo
TCGTCCGCTACGGCGGTGCGGGCCGGTGCTGAAGGGCGAGAAGGGCCCCGTAGTAAAAACGCGAGGAAAGGGCTTCGCAGGGACTAAGGATGGGGGGAGAGGGAGGAGTTAGAGACAGCTTGTAGGAGCAAGAATGACAGAAAAATAAGGGATGGCAGACTCCGGGTCTGGGATAAGGAGGGGCTGAAGGCCGCAAACAGAAGGGTTGGAGAACAGCCCGAGGACGCCTGGCAACGAGGCGATTCGATGTCCGCAGGGCGAGCTGAAGCGGGGCTGGGGGGGCTGCCCTCCGCAGGGTCAGAAGTGAACAGGGAGAAAGACTGCGAGCCTCCGCGGGGAAGATGAGGATTCTGCATCCCACGGCCACCATGAGGAGACCCTCACCGCTCACTGCGCACGCGCGAGGGGGGCCGCGTGCTGCTGGGTTCTCGGAACGTAAGGAACGTGGATCCCAATTCCTGGAAACTCTGATCACGTATCAGTTCGGCCTCTCGCTGCAGCACTTCTTCCTGACGCTGTGA
>NW_011259176.1:0-477 GCF_000146605.3 Meleagris gallopavo
TTCCTAAGAGGTGTGCTGTCACCTTTTTTCTCCTCAGCAGGGACTTGACCTGACTGCCTCGACTTGTGAAATACCATGGAGAGTGGCTCGGTGAGTGCAGCGGTGAATTCCCTCGGAACTCTGGGACTCATCTCGTCAGGACCCAAAGACTCGTGGATGTTTGGGTCCTCAGGTGGTCCAGAACCTGATCTCCCATGGCAGTGTGGGATGGGAAGGGGTGTGTGGGACTGAGGAAGCAATGGCAGTCCCCACCTCACCAAAGCAAAGATGAGGGCTGTGCATAATGAGCAGTTATCAGACAAGATGGAAGCCAAAAATGGTGTTGGGTAGTTGAGCCTTCTCTGGTGGTAAGCAACATCGTGCACAGAGTGCAGCCATGTGCTCCGAGCAAGGAGCACAGGTTTGTGCAAGAGGCACGGATGCAGGGCAGTGCCTTCATGACTGTATTGTGTCCAACAGGTGGCAGCAGAGCTGCGG
>NW_011259177.1:0-519 GCF_000146605.3 Meleagris gallopavo
AGATGCTTGTACAAACTGGGCGTAGAAGCCCTTGGGAGCAGCCCTGCGGAGGACTCGGGGATCCTGGTGGACAAAGAGCTGGACATAAGCCAGTAGTGTGCACTTGCAGCCCAGAAGGCCAACTGTATCCTGGGCTGCATTCAAAGAGGAGCGACCAGCAGGGAGAGGGAGGTGATTGTCCCCCTCTACTCGGCTCTGGTGTGCGGCCCCATGTGCAGCACTGCGTCCAGGCCTGGGGCTCCAGCACGGGAATGATGTGGAGCTTTTGGAGCAGGTCCAGAGAAGGGCCACGAAGATGATCAGAGGGCTGGAGCACCTCTCTTAGAAAGAAATGTTGAGGGAACTGGGATTGTTTCTGTGGGAGAAGAGAAAGCTCTGGAGATAGCTCATGACAGCCTTCCAAGACTCGAAGGGAGCGCATAAGCAGGAGGGGGCAACGGACTGGTTTAGGAGGGTGGATAGCGATAGGACAAGGGGAAATGGTTTCAAGTGAGACAGGGGAGGTTTAGGTTGGTTATT
>NW_011259178.1:0-893 GCF_000146605.3 Meleagris gallopavo
AAGCCAGTAGTGTGCACTTGCAGCCCAGAAGGCCAACTGTATCCTGGGCTGCATTCAAAGAGGAGCGACCAGCAGGGAGAGGGAGGTGATTGTCCCCCTCTACTCGGCTCTGGTGTGCGGCCCCATGTGCAGCACTGCGTCCAGGCCTGGGGCTCCAGCACGGGAATGATGTGGAGCTTTTGGAGCAGGTCCAGAGAAGGGCCACGAAGATGATCAGAGGGCTGGAGCACCTCTCTTAGAAAGAAATGTTGAGGGAACTGGGATTGTTTCTGTGGGAGAAGAGAAAGCTCTGGAGATAGCTCATGACAGCCTTCCAAGACTCGAAGGGAGCGCATAAGCAGGAGGGGGGCAACGGACTGTTTAGGAGGGTGGATAGCGATAGGACAAGGGGAAATGGTTTTCAAGTGAGACAGGGGAGGTTTAGGTTGGTTCTTAGGAGGCAGCTTTTCACGCACAGGGTGGTGACGCACTGGAATGTGTGCTTGAGAGTCACTTGCAGGATGATCTGCTCCATGATCCGTGACCAGCACAGAGGTGAGACTGACATGCTGGTAGTTCCCCGCGTCACACTTTCTATCCTTCCTAAGAGGTGTGCTGTCACCTTTTTTCTCCTCACCAGGGACTTGACCTGACTGCCTCGACTTGTGAAATAGCATGGAGAGTGGCTCGGTGACTGCAGCGGTGAATTCCCTCGGAACTCTGGGACTCATCTCGTCAGGACCCAAAGACTCCTGGATGTTTGGGTCCTCAGGTGGTCCAGAACCTGATCTCCCATGGCAGTGTGGGATGGGAAGGGGGTGTGTGGGACTGAGGAAGCAATGGCAGTCCCTACCTCACCAAACCGAAGCAAAGATGAGGGCTGTGCATAATGAGCAGTTCTCAGACGAAGATGG
>NW_011259179.1:0-501 GCF_000146605.3 Meleagris gallopavo
TTCCAAGAATAGAAACAAAGGGAAATTAAACAACACTGGAAAAACAATGCATTGCAATGCAGAAGGAGCAGGAAACCAAGGCAGAAACCACAGAAAACAACATGGAAAACAAACCGAGGAAACCAACATCAACCCATGCAGCAGCAGCAGCCTCTGCAGCAACATGAAAATGCAAAGAACACACCGTCATGGCAAAGCACAGATGACCACCGAGTGTGCAGGAGGCCAAAATCTTGGCATCCGTGCCTGGGAGGAGGAAAGGGTAGCTACTGGGCATGCTGCTGCCTCCACCACACATGCACCTTCAGGGTCGCCAGCCCAGAAGGAGTCTGTGGCTGCCAGTCGGAACAAAACACCTCTCTGGAGGAAGGCAAAGCACTGGCAGTCATGCCAAGGAGGAGGGAAGGGTAGCTACCGGGCATGGATCCACCCAGCCAGCAGAGCAAAAGCCGACCGTTCAGCACAAGGCAAGAGGCAAGGATGCCCACGAGGCGGGGACCC
>NW_011259180.1:0-514 GCF_000146605.3 Meleagris gallopavo
CTCTGCTCCATGATCCGTGA
Organism: Meleagris gallopavo; assembly: GCF_000146605.3. Classification (NCBI taxonomy): domain Eukaryota; kingdom Metazoa; phylum Chordata; class Aves; order Galliformes; family Phasianidae; genus Meleagris; species Meleagris gallopavo. Next base: position 21 of record NW_011259180.1, read on the forward strand.
CCAGCACAGAGGTGAGACTGACATGCTGGTAGTTCCCCGCGTCACACTTTCTATCCTTCCTAAGAGGTGTGCTGTCACCTTTTTTTTCTCCTCAGCAGGGACTTGACCTGACTGCCTCGACTTGTGAAATACCATGGAGAGTGGCTCGGTGACTGCAGCGGTGAATTCCCTCGGAACTCTGGGACTCATCTCGTCAGGACCCAAAGACTCCTGGATGTTTGGGTCCTCAGGTGGTCCAGAACCTGATCTCCCATGGCAGTGTGGGATCGGAAGCGGTCTGTGGGACTGAGGAAGCAATGGCAGTCCCCACCTCACCAAACCAAAGATGAGGGCTGTGCATCATGAGCAGTTCTCAGACAAGATGGAAGCCAAAATGGTGTTGGGTACCTGAGCCTTCTCTGGTGGTAAGCAACATCGTGCACAGAGTGCAGCCGTGTGCTCCGAGCAAGGAGCACAGGTTTGTGCAAGAGGCACGGATGCAGGGCAGTGCCTTC
>NW_011259181.1:0-547 GCF_000146605.3 Meleagris gallopavo
TCCACAGCCAAACTGCCCCCAGCTGTGCTCGCAGGGCTGCACCCCGCCCCAGGTGCGGGTTCCACAAAAACAGGAGGGCAAGGGAATGCCCAGGCAAAGGCAAGGGCCAAGAGAACATGGAAGGAAATGCCAAGGATGACGGCCCAGACAATACGGCAGGGAACGCCAAAACTGAATGCCGACATGAATGTGGCAACACAAAGCCAAGGGGTCATTAGGCCAAGAGAATGGGGCAAGGACACAAACAGTAGGAGGACAAGAGAATGTAATAGTGAAAACAGTGCAAGACCAGAGACAAGCAAGACACAGAACAAAGAGGATAGGCAGCCTTCTGGGCACCATGAAGCGCAATTCAGAGCTCTGGGGGAACCCTATTGTGCCGGGCTCTGGAATGGGTAAACGCTGGCAGCTGTGCATCGCCCTTACCTGCTGGGCAGACAATGACCAGTCAGCAAAGTGAGGTTCCGGGCATTTCGGGAAATGCACATTCCACTTCCTTGCTGTTTCCACAGAGACCAACACATCTCTCCGTGCAGTTGTTACGGCA
>NW_011259182.1:0-437 GCF_000146605.3 Meleagris gallopavo
AATAAAAAAATAAAAAAATTGAAATGAACAAATAACGAAATTATAAACAAACAGACAAACACGTGGACGCATAAACGAAAATGATAAAGAAATAAATGAAAATAAATAAAATAACGAAAAAGTTAAAAAATAAAAAATAAAAAAACGATTAAAAATGCAGGAAGAAATAAAGAAATAATAAGAATTTTAGAAATACAAACGAATAAATAAATAAATAGACAAATACGTGGACGCGTATTTATTAAAAAATAATAAAGAAATGAAAATAAAAAATAAAAAATAAATAAAAAAAAAATAAATAAAAAATAAATACATAAAACAATAAATAAAAACAAAAATATAAAATAATTAATAAATTAAAAAAATAAAAAAAAAAATAAAAGCAACGCCGTCACGAACCACCCGCGCCTCCCGAGCCCACCGACGAAGGAAAAAAA
>NW_011259183.1:0-413 GCF_000146605.3 Meleagris gallopavo
GAGTGTTCTTTCTGATGCTCCTGTGTTCCCTGGTGGTTATGTGCAGAGTCATTTAGCACCTTTAAGGTGCTGTGAATGAAGGAAACATTTCTGTGAGGTTTTGCAAGCAGCTGAGAAGGGGTGGTGTGATGTGTGCACAGAGAGCCAAGAGAGTGGCAGCCTCCTGCAGCTGCTCCTGCCCCACAGCCCTCCTGCCGGGCTGCCTCAGGTCTCTGCCCAAGATGGGGACACAACCCCCGCTTCCCCCTTTGCAACAAAGCTGAGCACATAACCCAGAGAAGCGCAGAGCCCTTAGGAGTCCTCGGCCAGATAACCCTGCTGGAAGAACATTTCTGTGCTCTCAGATGGCCTGCTGATGAGTGGGTCTGACCAGGACTGGTTTCCATCACTTACTCACTAACTTACTGCCCTTG
>NW_011259184.1:0-367 GCF_000146605.3 Meleagris gallopavo
TCTGAGAACTGCTCATTATGCACAGCCCTCATCTTTGCTTTGCTTTGGTGAGGTGGGGACTGCCATTGCTTCCTCAGTCCCACACACCCCTTCCCATCCCACACTGCCATGGCAGATCAGGTTCTGGACCACCTGAGGACCCAAACCAGCCAGGAGTCTTTGGGTCCTGACGAGATGAGTCCCAGAGTTCCGAGGGAATTCACCGCTGCAGTCACCGAGCCACTCTCCATGGTATTTCAGAAGTCGAGGCAGTCAGGTCAAGTCCCTGCTGAGGAGAAAAAAGGTGACAGCACACCTCTTAGGAAGGATAGAAAGTGTGACGCGGGGAACTACCAGCATGTCAGTCTCACCTCTGGGCTGGTCACGG
>NW_011259185.1:0-451 GCF_000146605.3 Meleagris gallopavo
TTGTCCTATCGCTATCCACCCTCCTAACCAGCCATTGCCCCCTCCTGCTTATGCGCTCCCTTCGAGTCTTGGAAGGCTGTCATGAGCTATCTCCAGAGCTTTCTCTTCTCCCACACAAACAATCCCAGTTCCCTCAACATTTCTTTCTAAGACAGGTGCTCCAGCCCTCTGATCATCTTCGTGGCCCTTCTCTGGACCTGCTCCAAAAGCTCCACATCATTCCTGTGCTGGAGCCCCAGGCCTGGACGCAGTGCTGCACATGGGGCCGCACACCAGAGCCGAGTCGAGGGGGACAATCACCTCCCTCTCCCTGCTGGTCGCTCCTCTTTGAATGCAGCCCAGGATACAGTTGGCCTTCTGGGCTGCAAGTGCACACTGCTGGCTTATGTCCAGCTCTTTGTCCACCAGGATCCCCGAGTCCTCCGCAGGGCTGCTCCCAAGGGCTTCTACG
>NW_011259186.1:0-432 GCF_000146605.3 Meleagris gallopavo
GACATCACACCATAATCACCCCAAGGGGTAATGACAATAAGTCTCTGGCCTCTCCCTATCTCTGCTGCAGTCTCGCTGCCACCAAACTGCTCCTGCCTCATGGCACCAATGGCGCTGGCCCTCAGCCCAGGTGAGTGACAATGGGGACGTGGTGCCACGGGGGTTGGTGGCCCTGTGTGTGACCAGGACCGTGTCCCTTGCAGGTTGGTGGCCGGTGGCAGTGAGCAAGGCACAGCGAACGTGAGTATGGGGGACAGGGGGGAGAAGTGGGGAGAGGAGGGAGGGCAGCGTGGGCATGAGACAGCAGAGTGATACGAGGGAGGGTGTGCAGGGACAAGGCTGACTGCTGTGCCCTGTCCCAGTCGCCCCCAGCCTCCCTGTCGCTGCACCATTGAGGACACTGTCACCCTGCGCTGCCACCTGCTCCAGGGT
>NW_011259187.1:0-468 GCF_000146605.3 Meleagris gallopavo
ACCAACATCAACCCATGCAGCAGCAGCAGCCTCTGCAGCAACATGAAAAAGCAAAAAATACAAGGTCATGGCAAAGCACAGATGACCACCAAGTCTGCAGGAGGCCAAAATCTTGGCATCCGTGCCCGGGAGGAGGAAAGGGTAGCTACTGGGCATGCTGCTGCCTCCACCACACATGCACCTGCAGGGTCGCCAGCCCAGAAGGAGTCTGTGGCTGCCAGTCGGAACAAAACACCTCTCTGGAGGAAGGCAAAGCACTGGCAGTCATGCCAAGGAGGAGGGAAGGGTAGCTACCGGGCATGGATCCACCCAGCCAGCAGAGCAAAAGCCTCCAGGCCAGCACAAGGCAAGAGGCAAGGATGCCCACGAGGCGGGGACCCGACCTGGGAAACCGAGAAGGAGCTGCAAATGCAGCAAGCACTGCACAAAAGCCTAGAGAGCTGCCTACACTTCCAGAAGCCTGGAAAG
>NW_011259188.1:0-506 GCF_000146605.3 Meleagris gallopavo
GTTCTCTCCAGCTGACAGCTGCAAGGTACATGAGCCATGTGATTTCAGGGAAGTGTTACGTTTGAGTAACAACTCTAAAGTTCTAATTACGTTTTTTTTTTTTTTTTTTCCCCAGTTTTCTCCCAAAAACTCTCCCTCGGTGGGCAGAAGATGCCCAGTCCTTACTTCAAATGCTCTGTCAGCAGGTGGATGCTTCAAAGGTAAACAACTTTGTCACTGTGCTCAGTGAAGAACAGTTGTCTTTTAGTTACAGTAGGTACTTGGTGATCCGAGCACTGGACAGACATTCTGACTGGACTAAAGCACAACTCAGTGAAAACATCTGCTCTGAACATCTCTTAATTGAGTGCAAGAGTAAAACCTGTTGCCTATAAACTCTGACTGGGGACTCAGAGATGCAGAGGGAACCTTTCTAAGGACTGTGTGAACAGAGTCCTGCTTTCATCAGCTTGGCTGTCGTGCTCTTGGCTCTGGGCTTTTTCTGGCTTTGGAGAACACTCTCAGAG
>NW_011259189.1:0-531 GCF_000146605.3 Meleagris gallopavo
AAAGGTAAACAACTTTGTCACTATGACTCAGTGAAGAACAGTTGTCTTTTAGTTACAGTAGGTACTTGGTGATCCGAAGCACTGGACAGACATTCTGACTGGACTAAAGCACAACTCAGTGAAAAACATCCTGCTCTGAACATCTCTTAATTGAGTGCAAGAGTAAAACCTGTTGCCTATAAACTCTGACTGGGGACTCAGAGATGCAGAGGGAACCTTTCTAAGGACTGTGTGAACAGAGTCCTGCTTTCATCAGCTTGGCTGTCGTGCTCTTGGCTCTGGGCTTTTTCTGGCTTTGGAGAACACTCTCAGAGTTTTGTACATTACGGGCAAATCTTGAATTATTCCAGCAGTTAGCTCGTGTATTTTTTTTCAGACCAAAACATGCTTTAAACAGCAAGAGAGTAAGGATCGTTTCTTAGGTTTCTTCAAATACCGAAGGAATTCCTTCACATTCTCTTAATGGAAACACTGTCTTTAACAGAATGAAACTGAAGAAATGAAATGTTGTAACTCCACTGAGAGCGTATC
>NW_011259190.1:0-489 GCF_000146605.3 Meleagris gallopavo
CCCTCCTAAACAGCCCGTTGCCCCCTCCTGCTTATGCGCTCCCTTCGAGTCTTGGAAGGCTGTCATGAGCTATCTCCAGAGCTTTCTCTTCTCCCACAGAAACAATCCCAGTTCCCTCAACATTTCTTTCTAAGAGAGGTGCTCCCAGCCCTCTGATCGTCTTCGTGGCCCTTCTCTGGACCTGCTCCAAAAGCTCCACATCATTCCTGTGCTGGAGCCCCAGGCCTGGACGCAGTGCTGCACATGGGGCCGCACCAGAGCCGAGTCGAGGGGGACAATCACCTCCCTCTCCCTGCTGGTCGCTCCTCTTTGAATGCAGCCCAGGATACAGTTGGCCTTCTGGGCTGCAAGTGCACACTACTGGCTTATGTCCAGCTCTTTGTCCACCAGGATCCCCGAGTCCTCCGCAGGGCTGCTCCCAAGGGCTTCTACGCCCAGTTGGTACAAGCATCTGGGTTTCCCCTTCGTCAGGGACATCAACAGTGGGGT
>NW_011259191.1:0-651 GCF_000146605.3 Meleagris gallopavo
CACATGGGGCCGCACCAGAGCCGAGTAGAGGGGGACAATCACCTCCCTCTCCCTGCTGGTCGCTCCTCTTTGAATGCAGCCCAGGATACAGTTGGCCTTCTGGGCTGCAAGTGCACACTACTGGCTTATGTCCAGCTCTTTGTCCACCAGGATCCCCGAGTCCTCCGCAGGGCTGCTCCCCAAGGGCTTCTACGCCCAGTTGGTACAAGCATCTGGGTTTCCCCTTCATCAGGGACATCAACAGTGGGGTTGAGTGCACCCTAAGGACACCAAGCTGTGGGGTGCAGTGACACAGCAGAGGGACGGGATGCCATCCACAGAGACCTCAACAGGCTGAGCAGTGGGCACAAATCCAAGTGCAGGGTCAGTAGCTGGGATGAGGGAACAGCCACCACCAAAAACATGCTAGGGGGATGAAAGGACTGAGCGTAGTCCTGCTCCATAAGGCCTGGGAGTACTGGTGGGTGGGAGCTGGACACAAGCCAGCAATGGGCCCTTCCAGCCCAGAAAGCCAACCGTATCCTGGGCTGCATCCAAAGATGCGCAGTCAGCGGGCGAAGGGGAGGAGATCCCCATCCCTCTGCTCTGCGCTGGTGAGGCCTCACCTGCAGTGCTGCGTCCAGATGCGGAGTCCTCAGGGCAGGGAGACAT
>NW_011259192.1:0-525 GCF_000146605.3 Meleagris gallopavo
GATGCACAGCCGCCAGCGTTTACCCATTCCAGAGCCCGGCACAATAGGGTTCCCCCAGAGCTCTGAATTGGGCTTCATGGTGCCCAGAAGGCTGCCTATCCTCTTGGTTCTGTGTCTTGCTTGTCTCTGGTCTTGCACTGTTTTCACTATTACATTCTCTTGTCCTCCGATTTTTGTGTTCCTTGCCCCATTCTCTTGGCCTAATGACCCCTTGGCTTTGTGTTGCCACATTCATGTCGGCATTCAGTTTTGGCGTTCCCTGCCGTATTGTCTGGGCCGTCATCCTTGGCATTTCCTTCCATGTTCTCTTGGCCCTTGCCTTTGCCTGGGCATTCCCTTGCCCTCCTGTTTTTGTGGAACCCGCACCTGGGGCGGGGTGCAGCCCTGCGAGCACAGCTGGGGGCAGTTTGGCTGTGGAGTGGAGCAGAGCCAGGCTCCACCCCTCCCTGATCCCATGTAAGGGCTGGGAAGAGTAGGGGCAGCATCTGAACCGTGGGGAGTGCTTCCTTTGGAGTATGCCTTGTT
>NW_011259193.1:0-392 GCF_000146605.3 Meleagris gallopavo
CATGGCTCAGTGAAGAGCACCAGAAGAGCTCGAGGTCTTCTCAGGGAGCAGCTCCTGAGGTCTATTCCTTACAGCAGCTTTGGAAGAGGCCTCCAGTTCTCTGGTCCTGCTCTGATGAGCCCCCTCCTGTTATGGTGGTGCCAGCAAGGAGACCACTGTGACACAGCGGTTCATATTGCTGACTACTGACTGCAGCCCTGGAGTGCTGCTGTAGAGACAACAGCACTGTTGTGAGAAACACAGGACCTTCAGGTCTGCACAAATGCAAGGACGTGAGAGCAGTGTTGGCAGAGTAAAGAGCCCAGGAATGAAAACAGTGTGTTGTACAGCTCTCTGTGGCTGTACCTTCCCCAGATCCAGACAAGGTAGGGAGAGAGAAAAGCTAAGGAACA
>NW_011259194.1:0-481 GCF_000146605.3 Meleagris gallopavo
GGGCGGACAATGACCAGTCAGCAAAGTGAGGTTCCGGGGCATGCCGGGAAATGCACATTCCACTTCCTTGCTGTTTCCACAGAGACCAACACATCTCTCCGTGCAGTTGTTACGGCACTTGGGAGCACCGCAGCTCTGCTGCCACCTGTTGGACACAATACAGTCATGAAGGCACTGCCCTGCATCCGGGCCTCTTGCACAAACCTGTGCTCCTTGCTCGGAGCACATGGCTGCACTCTGTGCACCATGTTGCTTACCACCAGAGAAGGCTCAGGTACCCAACACCATTTTGGCTTCCATCTCGTGTGATAACTGCTCATTATGCACAGCCCTCATCTTTGCTTTGGTGAGGTGGGGACTGCCATTGCTTCCTCAGTCCCACAGACCCCTTCCCATCCCACACTGCCATGGGAGATCAGGTTCTGGACCACCTGAGGACCCAAACATCCACGAGTCTTTGGGTCCTGACGCGATGAGTCCC
>NW_011259195.1:0-506 GCF_000146605.3 Meleagris gallopavo
GAGACCAACACATCTCTCCGTGCACTTGTTACGGCACTTGGGAGCACCGCAGCTCTGCTGCCACCTGTTGGACACAATACAGTCATGAAGGCACTGCCCTGCGATCCGTGCCTCTTGCACAAACCTGTGCTCCTTGCTCGGAGCACATGGCTGCACTCTGTGCACCATGTTGCTTACCACCAGAGAAGGCTCAGGTACCCAACACCATTTTGGCTTCCATCTCGTGTGATAACTGCTCATTATGCACAGCCCTCATCTTTGCTTTGGTGAGGTGGGGACTGCCATTGCTTCCTCAGTCCCACACACCCCTTCCCATCCCACACTGCCATGGGAGATCAGGTTCTGGACCACCTGAGGACCCAAACATCCACGAGTCTTTGGGTCCTGACGAGATGAGTCCCAGAGTTCCGAGGGAATTCACCGCTGCAGTCACCGAGCCACTCTCCATGGTATTTCAGAAGTCGAGGCAGTCAGGTCAAGTCCCTGGTGAGGAGGAAAAAGGTGAC
>NW_011259196.1:0-494 GCF_000146605.3 Meleagris gallopavo
AGCAGTCTCCAGATTCAGATGCTGCTCTTACACCTAGCAGCCCTTCAGTGCACTTGCCATCCCCCAAAAAGAGAAGATCACAGCCCTGACAGAAAAAGAAACCACTTACCCCATTCCAAGGACCAATACTCCCCCACACTCTCAAGTGAAGGAAGCAGCTTCCAGGTCCAAATACCTACCAGCCCTTAAGTACGCTCAGGGTTCCCTGCTAAAAAAGAGAGAGAGCAGCTCCACAATGGAGGAGAAAAAAAAATCACTCACTCCATCACCAAAGAACAAGGCATACTCCAAAGGAAGCACTCCCCAGGTTCAGATGCTGCCCCTACTCTTCCCAGCCCTTAAATGGGATCAGGGAGGGGCGGAGCCTGGCTCTGCCCCACTCCACAGCCAAACTGCCCCCAGCTGTGCTCGCAGGGCTGCACCCCGCCCCAGGTGTTGCCACAAAAACAGGAGGGCAAGGGAATGCCCAGGCAAAGGCAAGGGCCAAGAGAACA
>NW_011259197.1:0-526 GCF_000146605.3 Meleagris gallopavo
TTAGCAGGGAACCCTGAGCGTACTTAAGGGCTGGTAGGTATTTGGACCTGGAAGCTGCTTCCTTCACTTGAGAGTGTGGGGGACTATTGGTCCTTGGAATGGGGTAAGTGGTTTCTTTTTTTCTTTCAGGGCTGTGATCTTGTCTTTTTGGGGGTAGTGGCAAGTGCACTGAAGGGCTGCTAGGTGTAAGAGCAGCATGTGAATCTGGAGACTGCTTCCTTTGGGGTGTGGGGTGAGCCCTTAGAATGGGGTGAGTGATTCCTGCTTTCTTTCAGAGCTGTGAGCTCTGCTTTTCTGGAGGATCTCAAGCTGGATGGCTGTAATTCATGTGCTAATTGCATCCATGCGGTGTTTTTTAAGGGCATTGTGTGCATCCTTGTTGTGTTTTAAATTACGTTCTGCGTCTCTTCTGATTTCATTTTGCAGCCTGATGGAGTTGAAGGATTGCCTGGGCTCCTCCAGTCAGTGGTGTGAGATGTGTCCAGCAGGTAATGAACATCATGCACCCCATGTTGGTGCGCTGCTT
>NW_011259198.1:0-462 GCF_000146605.3 Meleagris gallopavo
GGATAGCGATAGGACAAGGGGAAATGGTTTGAAGTGAGACAGGGGAGGTTTAGGTTGGTTATTAGGAGGCAGCTTTCACGCCCAGGTGGTGACGCACTGGAATGTGTGCTTGAGAGTCACTTGCAGGATGATCTGCTCCATGATCCGTGACCAGCACAGAGGTGAGACTGACATGCTGGTAGTTCCCCGCGTCACACTTTCTATCCTTCCTAAGAGGTGTGCTGTCACCTTTTTTCTCCTCACCAGGGACTTGACCTGACTGCCTCGACTTGTGAAATACCATGGAGAGTGGCTCGGTGAGTGCAGCGGTGAATTCCCTCGCAACTCTGGGACTCATCTCGTCAGGACCCAAGGACTCCTGGATGTTTGGGTCCTCAGGTGGTCCAGAACCTGATCTCCCATGGCAGTGTGGGATGGGAAGAGGTCTGTGGGACTGAGGAAGCAATGGCAGTCCCCACCTCA
>NW_011259199.1:0-542 GCF_000146605.3 Meleagris gallopavo
GAAGCAATGGCAGTCCCACCTCACCAAACCAAAGATGAGGGCTGTGCATCATGAGCAGTTATCAGACGAGATGGAAGCCAAAATGTTGTTGGGTACCTGAGCCTTCTCTGGTGGTAAGCAACATGGTGCACAGAGTGCAGCCATGTGCTCCGAGCAAGGAGCACAGGTTTGTGCAAGAGGCCCGGATGCAGGGCAGTGCCTTCATGACTGTATTGTGTCCAACAGGTGGCAGCAGAGCTGCGGTGCTCCCAAGTGCCGTAACAACTGCACGGAGAGATGTGTTGGTCTCGGTGGAAACAGCAAGGAAGTGGAATGTGCATTTCCCGGCATGCCCCGGAACCTCACTTTGCTGACTGGTCATTGTCTGCCCAGCAGGTAAGGGCGATGCACACCCGCCAGCGTTTACCCATTCCAGAGCCCGGCACAATAGGTTCCCCAGAGCTCTGAATTGCGCTTCATGGTGCCCAGAAAGGCTGCCTATCCTCTTGTTCTGTGTCTTGCTTGTCTCTGGTCTTGCACTGTTTCACTATTACATTCTCTTG
>NW_011259200.1:0-433 GCF_000146605.3 Meleagris gallopavo
TTGCCTCACAAAGATGTGGCACATCCCACCAGAAAGACCATTTCTAGCCCCCAAAAGATGGCATTTACTCCCAGAAACACCAGCTTTCTCACACATTCCTCACCTTTTTCCCCCCACATAAGACCTTTTCACCCAAAAATGACAGTTCTCTTAGGAATACCTCCCAATTCCCCCTAATCTGCTACACCACACTCCGCACTATGACACTTTCTCCCCAAACTAGGACACTTTCTCCCAGAAAGGACGCTTTTTTCCCCCCAGAGTACACCGTTGGCTTCCAAAAAGAACACATTCTCCCCAAGAAATACCACCCTTCTCCAATACAATGACATTACCTCCCAGTAATGCTACCTTGGGCCAAACATTGGACAGCTTCTCCCACAACTACTACTTTTCCATCCAAAAGAGGACATCTTCTCCCCAAAGAATGCTA
>NW_011259201.1:0-394 GCF_000146605.3 Meleagris gallopavo
CCAGCGGATTCGTCGCCCGGCCCGCAATGAGTCTGTCAGCACCGCGTGTTTATTTCGAGAGTGCCGGCCCGGGCGCCCGGTGGTTTCCATAGGAGGAAGAAATGTTTCCCGAGGAGGGCCCTAGGCACACACGTGCCCCGGAGGAGCGGCGCACGCTGATGTGTGGAATCAGACTCTGTGACCACAAAGCAGTTATAAAAGCAGGTGTGTTTAATCAGGGCTGCGACTCCGGGTGCAAGGGGGAGAGCTGCTCCTAACTCGCACAGCGTCAGGAAGAAGTGCTGCAGCGAGAGGCCGAACTGATACGTGATCAGTAGTTTCCAGGAATTGGGATCCACGTTCCTTACGTTCCGAGAACCCAGCAGCACGCGGCCCCCCCTGCGCGTGCGCAGTG
>NW_011259202.1:0-528 GCF_000146605.3 Meleagris gallopavo
CGCACGCTGATGTGTGGAATCAGACTCTGTGACCACAAAGCAGTTATAAAAGCAGGTGTGTTTAATCAGGGCTGCGACTCCGGGTGCAAGGGGGAGAGCTGCTCCTAACTCGCACAGCGTCAGGAAGAAGTGCTGCAGCGAGAGGCCGAACTGATACGTGATCAGTAGTTTCCAGGAATTGGGATCCACGTTCCTTACGTTCCGAGAACCCAGCAGCACGCGGCCCCCCCTCGCGCGTGCGCAGTGAGCGGTGAGGGTCTCCTCATGGTGGCCGTGGGATGCAGAATCCTCATCTTCCCCGCGGAGGCTCGCAGTCTTTCTCCCTGTTCACTTCTGACCCTGCGGGAGGGCACGCCCCCCCAGCCCCGCTTCAGCTCGCCCTGCGGACATCGAATCGCCTCGTTGCCAGGCGTCCTCGGGCTGTTCTCCAACCCTTCTGTTTGCGGCCTTCAGCCCCCTCCTTATCCCCAGACCCCGGAGTCTGCCATCCCTTATTTTCTGTCATTCTTGCTCCTACAAGCTGTCTCT
>NW_011259203.1:0-453 GCF_000146605.3 Meleagris gallopavo
GTGGCAGCAGTGAGGCAGAAGTCTGCATATAAATGCTTAGAGTCGAATTCCTTTTAGAGCCAAAAAACGTGTCTCAACTTTTGCACCTTGAGAGCGTTTTGTTTGGTGATGTACCCCTGCTCTGCCGAATGTAGAGCTGTCAGGCAGGCTGGAGTTCTTCTGCTGCCATCTGAGCAAGAATGAGTAATTTTTTTGTTGTTTTGGGGGTGGATTTGGGCTGACAGGACAATCCTTCTACAGGCTACTGGTTTCTGCTAAATCAGCAAAATTGTATTTTGTTGTAGGGACGGAGCCTGCATGTCCGTGGAATGGTGCTGGGCAAGGGGGGGAAACGGAAAGCCTGCACTGGTAAGAAGCTCTTGTGAGCTGGTGGTGTGGGTACCTGCCTCTAAATGGGGCTGCAGTGCGAGGGCGGTGTGTGATGGAGGAGGGGAGGAAAGGATGCTGCAGATC
>NW_011259204.1:0-520 GCF_000146605.3 Meleagris gallopavo
TCCCCTGTCTCACTTGAAACCATTTCCCCTTGTCCTATCGCTATCCACCCTCCTAAACACGCCGTTGCCCCCTCCTGCTTTATGCGCTCCCTTTGAGTCTTGGAAGGCTGTCATGAGCTATCTCCAGAGCTTTCTCTTCTCCCACACAAACAATCCCAGTTCCCTCAACATTTCTTTCTAAGAGAGGTGCTCCAGCCCTCTGATCATCTTCGTGGCCCTTCTCTGGACCTGCTCCAAAAGCTCCACATCATTCCTGTGCTGGAGCCCCAGGCCTGGACGCAGTGCTGCACATGGGGCCGCACCAGAGCCGAGTCGAGGGGGACAATCACCTCCCTCTCCCTGCTGGTCGCTCCTCTTTGAATGCAGCCCAGGATACAGTTGGCCTTCTGGGCTGCAAGTGCACACGACTGGCTTATGTCCAGCTCTTTGTCCACCAGGATCCCCGAGTCCTCCGCAGGGCTGCTCCCAAGGGCTTCTACGCCCAGTTGGTACAAGCATCTGGGTTTCCCCTTCATCAGGG
>NW_011259205.1:0-402 GCF_000146605.3 Meleagris gallopavo
GTGGGGAAGGATCTCTCTCTGGAGATCCGCTCCATCAGGAGTTCGTCTGGCAAGCCCAGGACAGGGTGAGTGACTTTCTCTTATTTCTCCAATATATGTTCTATTAGCCGAGCTCCTGGATATGGATCTATACCATCTGTATATCCATTGATTAAACAATTGGCGAGCCAGGCAATTGTTTGATGTAAATCCACTTTACATCATGTCTCTTTTATGGGGTTTCTATAAATGGGTCAAGGGGGAGAATACCATTCCCCTAGTTAAAATGATCCCCGGGCAGATCCCAGGGTTTCTGGGATCTCCTTCTTATCAACTGGCAACTATAATTGAGAAATGGGGTCCCCTGCGTACTTTGACGAGTATTTCCCCAGTACGCTTAACAGTAATACTTTCAGGGACTGG
>NW_011259206.1:0-582 GCF_000146605.3 Meleagris gallopavo
CAAACAGCCAGGAGTCTTTGGGTCCTGACGAGATGAGTCCCAGAGTTCCGAGGGAATTCACCGCTGCAGTCACCGAGCCACTCTCCATGGTATTTCACAAGTCGAGGCAGTCAGGTCAAGTCCCTGCTGAGGAGAAAAAAGGTGACAGCACACCTCTCAGGAAGGATAGAAAGTGTGACGCGGGGAACTACCAGCATGTCAGTCTCACCTCTGGGCTGGTCACGGATCATGGAGCAGATCATCCTGGAAGTGACTCTCAAGCACACATTCCAGTGCGTCACCACCCTGTGCGTGAAAAGCTGCCTCCTAAGAACCAACCTAAACCTCCCCTGTCTCACTTGAAAACCATTTCCCCTTGGCCTATCGCTATCCACCTCCTAAACAGCCGTTGCCCCCTCCTGCTTATGCGCTCCCTTCGAGTCTTGGAAGGCTGTCATGAGCTATCTCCAGAGCTTTCTCTTCTCCCACACAAACAATCCCAGTTCCCTCAACATTTCTTTCTAAGAGAGGTGCTCCAGCCCTCTGATCATCTTCGTGGCCCTTCTCCCGACCTGCTCCAAAAAGCTCCACATCATTCCCGTG
>NW_011259207.1:0-625 GCF_000146605.3 Meleagris gallopavo
AGTTGGAAGGACTGAAGAAAAGCCACTAGATGAAGCATGATTGTTCATTCTCTGCTAGGGAAACCCAATGAAAGCTGCCCATTACTCGAAGTGAGACTGCTTTTCTTTGCTGTCCTTCCACAAAGGAAGTTCCTTGAATTACAGTCACCTCAAAATATATACAGATCTTATTTTCCCAACGCTTGAACAGGCTAATTGTTTCCACCATTCATGGTTAGCTTTTTTCATGATTAAAGCTTAATCATGAAGTTGTTAACCGTAAGAAAATATTTTAATAAGAACAGAATACAAAAAAACAAAAAAGCCAACCAACCAAACTAGTAAGTATTTCAGAAGGAGCACTTGGAAATAAATAAAGAAATACTTACGCATGCATGCAATGGAAAGTTGCAATTAAGAGCTTGGTAGATCTAAGAGTGATTTGTCTGGTCATCTCAATTTAAATTGAAATTGTACCTATTTTCTAGTCTAGTAAAATATATGGTGTCACATTAGGATTTTTAAAGGAGCTTTTTCTAGGGAGTGCAGAAAAGCTACTGAGCAGTGCATAAATAACCGGATACTAGAAGCTGAATAAATTCTCTGCCAAAGCATAAGGGGATGTAAACAAACACATCTGTGGAAT
>NW_011259208.1:0-549 GCF_000146605.3 Meleagris gallopavo
TTTTGGCCAGATTTCAGCAGTTCTGTGTGATATTTTAAGGGGGATATGTCTTCCTCACACCAAATTTATTGAAAGTTTCTGCTGAAATATTCCCAAGAATGATGATGATAAGGAACTCTACATTGAATTTTTAATTCCCGGCAATCACTCACATTAAAAATTTCTGGCAGTCACTTAAAACTGAATGAGAACCTAAAAGGTTCAGCAAGAACAAGAGCAAGGTGTTGCACTTGGATCACAGCAATCCTAAGTAAGAGTACATACTAGGACAAGAATTCATTTAGACTAGCAGAGAAGAACTTGTGGACCCTTATGGGCCAAAATCTAGACATGAGCCAGCAGTGTGTGCTTGCAGGTCAGAAGGCCAATGACATCTTGGGCTACATCAAAAGAGGGTGGTCAGCAGGGAGAGGAAGGTGACTGTCTCCTTCTACTTGGCTCTTGTAAAGTCCCACCTGGAGCACTGCCTCTACACCTGGGGCTCCCAGCACAAGAAGGATGTGGACCTCTTGAAGCAGATCCAACAGAGGGCCGTGAACATGATCTAAG
>NW_011259209.1:0-530 GCF_000146605.3 Meleagris gallopavo
AGCATCCTGGATGCTGCTCATGATAATCCCAAGCCTCCTGGCTGTGGCTTTGTGATGCGTTTCCGGGCTTTTTGATGCATTTTGATGCCTTGGCTGCTCCCTAACACCTGTCATCATCACGCTGCGGCAGGACGAGCTCACCATGACCAATGTCAGGCAGTACTGCTTGATTTGCAGCTCACTGGCTCTTGCAGAAGAATCAAACTGCAGGACCTTTTGCTCACCCTGCAGCACACAAATGCTACAGAATCGGAAACAACTTGGGAAGCTCTGGGTCTGCAAGACTGCATGGACATGCACCGACAGGTGATGTCAGTTGCTCTTCCTTTTCCCACTGATGCTTTCACTTCATTGTAGAAGGCCACCAAATTGAGCAGGCTGCATGTCTCTCTTTCCACTGTTCCTGCATTTCCTTCTTGTTGCCATCTTTTCCTCAAAGCAAAAGATTTGGAGGTAACCACCTACAGTTATGTGAGCGATTTCAGCATCTATTTCTGATCATGGCAGTAACTTCAGAGGTCACACTTTAA
>NW_011259210.1:0-524 GCF_000146605.3 Meleagris gallopavo
TTCATCAGGGACATCAACAGTGGGGTTGAGTGCACCCTAAGGACACCAAGCTGTGGGGTGCAGTGACACAGCAGAGGGACGGGATGCCCATCCACAGAGACCTCAACAGGCTGAGCAGTGGCCACAAATCCAAGTGCAGGATCAGTAGCTGGGATGAGGGAACACCCACCACCAAAACATGCTAGGAGATGAAAGGACTGAGCGTAGTCCTGCTCCATAAGGCCTGGGAGTACTGGTGGGTGGGAGCTGGACACAAGCCAGCAATGGGCCCTTCCAGCCCAGAAAGCCAACCGTATCCTGGGCTGCATCCAAAGATGCGCAGTCAGCGGGCCAAGGGAGGAGATCCCCATCCCTCTGCTCTGCGCTGGTCAGGCCTCACCTGCAGTGCTGCGTCCAGATGTGGAGTCCTCAGTGCAGGGAGACATGGAGCTGTGCGAGTGCATCCAGAGTACAGCCACAAACACGAACCCAACGATGGAACCCCTCTCCTGTAAGCAAGGAGAGCTGGGCTGTTCAGCCTCCTG
>NW_011259211.1:0-475 GCF_000146605.3 Meleagris gallopavo
ACCCAGGAGTGAAGTGTGTTCATCAGCTTTCGCACCTGGTAGCGTTTTGTTTCCTCGTGCAGCTTTGCTCTGAGCAATGTAGAGCTGCCAGGCAGACCTGGGTCCATTTGCTGCTATCAGCAGGAATGAGAGCAGTAACACTTTCTGTAAGTGCAGTGCAGTTGAAGAAGGAGCTAGTTTGGGCTGTAAAAATAGTGCATTTGAGGGATTTTTGCTGAGTTGGGCTAACAGGACGAGGCTTCTATTGGTGACCGGTTTCTGTGACAAGGAAAAATTCACTTTGTTTTAGGGATGGAGCGTGGGATTTGATTGAATCTTACTGAGAAAGGGGGGACGGAAAGCCTGTGTGGGTACGAACGCTGTGAGCTGCAGTTTGGGACCTTCATCTGAATAGGGCTGCATGAAAGGGTGTGTTTGATGGAGGAGAGGAGAGGAAAGTGCACTGCAGTTTGTGTTGGCTGGAGGAAAAGCACAA
>NW_011259212.1:0-485 GCF_000146605.3 Meleagris gallopavo
AAGTGAGGTTCCGGGGCATGCCGGGAAATGCACATTCCACTTCCTTGCTGTTTCCACCGAGACCAACACATCTCTCCGTGCAGTTGTTACGGCACTTGGGAGCACCGCAGCTCTGCTGCCACCTGTTGGACACAATACAGTCATGAAGGCACTGCCCTGCATCCGGGCCTCTTGCACAAACCTGTGCTCCTTGCTCGGAGCACATGGCTGCACTCTGTGCACCATGTTGCTTACCACCAGAGAAGGCTCAGGTACCCAACACCATTTTGGCTTCCATCTTGTCTGAGAACTGCTCATTATGCACAGCCCTCATCTTTGCTTTGGTTTGGTGAGGTGGGGACTGCCATTGCTTCCTCAGTCCCACAGACCCCTTCCCACTCCCACACTGCCATGGGAGATCAGGTTCTGGACCACCTGAGGACCCAAACATCCAGGAGTCTTTGGGTCCTGACGAGATGAGTCCCAGAGTTCCGAGGGAATTCACC
>NW_011259213.1:0-512 GCF_000146605.3 Meleagris gallopavo
TTCCTCCAGTCCCACCAGACCCCTTCCCACTCCCACACTGCCATGGCAGATCAGGTTCTGGACCACCTGAGGACCCAAACAGCCAGGAGTCTTTGGGTCCTGACGAGATGAGTCCCAGAGTTCCGAGGGAATTCACCGCTGCAGTCACCGAGCCACTCTCCATGGTATTTCAGAAGTCGAGGCAGTCAGGTCAAGTCCCTGCTGAGGAGAAAAAAGGTGACAGCACACCTCTCAGGAAGGATAGAAAGTGTGACGCGGGCAACTACCAGCATGTCAGTCTCACCTCTGGGCTGGTCACGGATCATGGAGCAGATCATCCTGGAAGTGACTCTCAAGCACACATTCCAGTGCGTCACCACCCTGTGCGTGAAAAGCTGCCTCCTAAGAACCAACCTAAACCTCCCCTGTCTCACTTAAAACCATTTCCCTGTCCTATCGCTATCCACCCTCCTAAACAGCCGTTGCCCCTCCTGCTTATGCGCTCCCTTCGAGTCTTGAGGCTGTCATGAGCT
>NW_011259214.1:0-632 GCF_000146605.3 Meleagris gallopavo
TATTTCTGGGAGAAAATGACAAGTACGTGGGAGAAAAGTGGACAATTGTGGGAAAGACTGACTTCTCTTGGAGGGCAAGTGTGGTATTTTTGGTGTGAAAAGGGGTCCTTTGGGGAGAAAACGGGGTGTAGATGGGAGAAAATGTCCTGTTGAGGAGTGCCTAGCAGTATTTTTGAGAGAAAAGGGAAGGTACTTGTCAGAAAAGTGCTCTTTCTGGGAGAGAGTAGCATAGTTGGTTGGAAAATGCCACCCATTTGTGAGAAAGCTGCTTTGTTTCCGGGAGAAAATAGCATTCTCTGGGGAGAAGATGTCCTCTTTTGGATGGAAAAGTAGTACTTGTGGGAGAAGCTGTCCAATGTTTGGGCCCAAGGTAGCATTACTGGGAGGTAATGTCATTGTATTGGAGAAGGGTGGTATTTCTTGGGGAGAATGTGTTCTTTTGGAAGCCAACGGTGTACTTTGGGGGGAAAAAGCGGCCTTTCTGGGAGAAAGCGTCCTAGTTTGGGAGAAAGTGTCATAGTGCGGAGTGTGGTGTAGCAGATTAGGGGGGAATTGGGAGGTATTCCTAAGAGAACTGTCATTTCTGGGTGAAAAGGTCTTATGTGGGGGGAAAAGTGAGGATGTGTGAGAAA
>NW_011259216.1:0-505 GCF_000146605.3 Meleagris gallopavo
GGAGTCGGGCATACAGAGGGTCTGAAGAGTGCTACACTCCAACTGAGAAGGAGATCTTAGCCGCGTATGAGGGGGTTCGGGCTGCTTCCGAAGTAATCGGTACAGAAACACAGCTCCTTCTGGCACCTCGACTGCCAGTGCTGAACTGGATGTTCAAGGGAAAGGGTCCCTCCACCCATCATGCTACTGATGCCACTTGGAGTAAGTGGATTGCGCTGATTACGCAGCGAGCGCGGATGGGGAATCTCAACCGTCCAGGAATCCTAGAGGTGATCATGGACTGGCCTGAAGGCAAAAAGTTTGGAACACCGCCAGCAGAAGAGATATCACGTGCTAAAGAGGCCCCCACCATATAATGAACTACCAGAAAATGAGAAGACATATGCCCTATTCACAGATGGATCGTGTTGTATTGTGGGGAAACACCGCAGATGGAAAGCCGCTGTGTGGAGCCCCACACGACAAGTTGCAGAGGCCACTGGAAGGAAAAGGAGAATCGAGCCAA
>NW_011259217.1:0-506 GCF_000146605.3 Meleagris gallopavo
TTGGTCTCTGTGGAAACAGCAAGGAAGTGGAATCTGCATTTCCCGGCATGCCCCGGAACCTCACTTTGCTGACTGGTCATTGTCTGCCCAGCAGGTAAGGGCGATGCACACCCGCCAGCGTTTACCCATTCCAGAGCCCGGCACAATAGGGTTCCCCCAGAGCTCTGAATTGCGCTTCATGGTGCCCAGAAGGCTGCCTATCCTCTTTGTTCTGTGTCTTGCTTGTCTCTGGTCTTGCACTGTTTTCACTATTACATTCTCTTGTCCTCCTCTTTTTGTGTTCCTTGCCCCATTCTCTTGGCCTAATGACCCCTTGGCTTTGTGTTGCCACATTCATGTCGGCATTCAGTTTTGGCGTTCCCTGCCGTATTGTCTGGGCCGTCATCCTTGGCATTTCCTTCCATGTTCTCTTGGCCCTTGCCTTTGCCTGGGCATTCCCTTGCCCTCCTGTTTTGTGGTAACCCGCACCTGGGCGGGTGCAGCCCTGCGAGCACAGCTGGGGGCAG
>NW_011259218.1:0-502 GCF_000146605.3 Meleagris gallopavo
GAACAGCCCAGCTCTCCTTGCTTACAGGAGAGGGGTTCCATCCTTCGGGTCGTGTTTGTGGCTGTACTCTGGATGCACTCGCACAGCTCCATGTCTCCCTGCACTGAGGACTCCACATCTGGACGCAGCACTGCAGGTGAGGCCTGACCAGCGCAGAGCAGAGGGATGGGGATCTCCTCCCTTGGCCCGCTGACTGCGCATCTTTGGATGCAGCCCAGGATACGGTTGGCTTTCTGGGCTGGAAGGGCCCACTGCTGGCTTGTGTCCAGCTCCCACCACCAGTACACCCAGGCCTTATGGAGCAGGACTACGCTCAGTCCTTTCATCCCCTAGCATGTTTTGGTGGTGGGTGTTCCCTCATCCCAGCTACTGACCCTGCACTTGGATTTGTGCCCATGCTCAGCCTGTTGAGGTCTCTGTGGATGGCATCCCGTCCTCTGCTGTGTCACTCCACCCCACAGCTTGGTGTCCTTAGGGTGCACTCAACCCACTGTTGATGTCC
>NW_011259219.1:0-512 GCF_000146605.3 Meleagris gallopavo
GATGTCTAGCAGTGTCATACCTCAATGGGACGAATTGTGGTTCGAAATAAAGGCAGAGACATAGTATTCAGAGGTAGGCGTAGTGCATTCTGCATGTAACCAAGGCGAAGTGCAAACCGCTCCTTTCCGAAGTGCGCACAGGAGCCCGCTCACTCGTCGGAGGAAAGCAGCCGGCTGAAGTGGCCCGTTCTCGGCAAGCGAGAAACACGAGACGGCTGCTGACGGCTGAAAGCGGCGTTCGGGGAGAAACGCGATTTCTCGGCCAGCTACGGCAAAGTGTCCGGAGCCTTTCAGCGCGAATGCCGGTTTCAGGGCATGAGAGCGAAGGAGTGCGATTCCGATGCCGACAAGTGCGAATTCAGCCTCCTGCACTACCTGCGAGTGGGGGTTTTTTCTCCGCAGTCCTGAAAGGATCACTCCCCACTTTTTTGTCACGTGCTCCCTTAGAGCATTACATCTGTCTCTCCTCGAACTAGAAAATGCCTTATTGGAGTAGGGTTTTCTCTTCCACT
>NW_011259220.1:0-515 GCF_000146605.3 Meleagris gallopavo
GGGGCTGTTAAAAGGTGAGTGAGTCTTGCTAATCACTCCCTGATTCTCTAGTTGGTGAATCAGCTTCTGAATGGGGAGCAAGGAATCCCTGTTGGTGCGGTACTGCCGTCTGTGCACCGTTTTTGTAGCAATCGGTACTTGTTGCTCTTTCACTCGTAGCAACCCCACGGCAGATGGATCTTCTGACAGGCCAGGCAAAATAGACAACTGCTTAACACCTTCTGTGTCTACAGCAGCTATTCCAAAGGCCCATCGATACCCTTTGGGATCCTTAAAATATCCCCTTCTGAGGTAATCAATACCAAGTATGCATGGAGCCCCTGGGCCAGTCACAATAGGGTGCTTTTGCCAGTCTTTACCAGTGAGGCTGATTTCGGCCTCCAACATAGTTAGCTCTTGGAACCTCCAGTCACCCATGAATATAAATTGATTTTGTCCCTTGGTGACTCGAGGGCATTAGAGTGCACTGTGCACCAGTATCCACCGAGGGCCTTATATTTTCGTGATTCTGATGT
>NW_011259221.1:0-571 GCF_000146605.3 Meleagris gallopavo
TAGACAACTGCTTAACACCTTCTGTGTCTACAGCAGCTATTCCAAAGGCCCATCGATACCCTTTGGGATCCTTAAAATATCCCTTCTGAGGTAATCAATACCAAGTATGCATGGAGCCCCTGGGCCAGTCACAATAGGGTGTTTTTGCCAGTCTTTACCAGTGAGGCTGATTTCGGCCTCCAACATAGTCAGCTCTTGGGAACCTCCAGTCACCCCATGAATATAAATTGATTTTGTCCCTTGGTGACTCGAGGGCATTAGAGTGCACTGTGCACCAGTATCCACCAGGGCCTTATATTTTCGTGATTCTGATGTGCCAGGCCATCTAATCCACACAGTCCAATAAACTCTATTATCCCTTTCCCCCCCCTGGCTGGGGGCAGGGCCCCTCTATTTGTTACCTTCACTGTCTGCAGCAACTGGAGCAATCACCTTTTTAGAGAAGTTCACCTTGGTGGTTGATTTGTCTTGTAACTCTCTTACCCGTGCTTGAAGTACAGGAGTAGGTTGTTTATGCCACTCCTTCATATCTTCTCCATGGTCACGTAGGTAATGCCACAAGGCAAAACGT
>NW_011259222.1:0-445 GCF_000146605.3 Meleagris gallopavo
AAAAAAGCCGGCAAGGCGAGCGAGAACGCGCGTAAGGGAAGCCGGCTCCCGCGCCGCCAGGGCGAACCCTAGAAGGCGAGAGAGATGAGCCGAGCGGGAGGAAGCCGGCTACCGCGCCGCTGGGGCGTAGCGGATGCAGGCGAGAGAGAGAGAGCGCCGCCCCTCCTTTCCTTTTTTTTTTTTCTGTTCTCCTTCCGAGACGAAGGCGAGAGAGAATGAGCGAGGGCACGGGCCGGCGTGCCGGCACTCGGAGGCAGAAGGGCCGGGGGCGTCCCCGGCGAGGTCCCGGCGCTAGCGAGCGACGTCGGAAGGCGGGACCCGGAGCTCGTGGGTGGTTCGTGGCGGCGGCGCCGCGTTCTCGTTTCGCACCGCATCCTCACTTGCACGCGGGAGCCCGAACCGATCCCCCAGGCGCTCCTCGGGCGCGTCGGAGAGGCTTCCCGGC
>NW_011259223.1:0-390 GCF_000146605.3 Meleagris gallopavo
CTGAGAGGGGACCTGATCCAGGTTTATAAAATATCTGAGGTGTGGCGGCCATAGTGGTGAAGGCCAGTCTCTTTTTCAGTGGTACGTGGAGACAGGACGAGGGGGAAAACGGACATAAGCTGCAGCACAGGAAGTTTCGCACGAATGTGCGTAAGAACTTCTTCACGGTGAGGGTGACGGAGCACTGGAACAGGCTGCCCAGGGAGGTTGTGGAGTCTCCTTCTCTGGAGATATTCAAGTCTCGCCTGGACGCCTACCTGTACGACCTGGTGTAGGGAACCTGCTTTGGCAGGCGGGTTGGTCTCGATGATCTCTAGAGGTCCCTTCCAACCCCTACAATTCTGTGATTCTGTGATTCTTTTCTTTTATTTCTTTGTTTATTCATTCATT
>NW_011259224.1:0-623 GCF_000146605.3 Meleagris gallopavo
TGTAAGGCAGGACATGCAGTAACTGCTGCTGACAAGGTCACTGACACAAAGCCATTACCTGTGGGGACTTCCGCTCAGGAGGCTGAAATAACTGCCTTGACAAGAACCTGAAATATATGGACAGATGCTAAATGTGCTTTGGGGTGGTACCCACTCATGGCACCATCTGGAAAGAGCGAGGGTTGCTTACGCACAAGGACAACAAATTCAGCATGATGTAAATCTGCCAAAGAGCAGCATGGCTGTCATGCATTGTGAAGGACATCAGAAGAGTGACACTGAACAGGAAACTGGGAACACGATGGCGGATCGGGGACAAAACAGGCAGCTGAAGGAAAGAATTGGTGAACTGGCTTTAATTCCAGACGGTAAACTTAAAATATCTGAATCTTAGCCAGAACCTATGAGATATTCTAAAGAGGATGGGAATCTAATGAATGATTTAGAAGGGAAGAGAGCAAGCTGACAGATGGGTGTATACCCAGACGTACACGTTGTTGTGCCCTTTAGTATTTCATAGAATCTGGTTCTAAGGGAACATAATAAAACATAATCCTAGTACCAGGAACAGGGTACAAGTGGGGTAGAGGCAAAGGGGATGACAGTACCGCTTTCTGAAAACA
>NW_011259225.1:0-424 GCF_000146605.3 Meleagris gallopavo
GAACCTATGAGATATTCTAAAGAGGATGGGAATCTAATGAATGATTTAGAAGGGAAGAGAGCAAGCTGACAGATGGGTGTATACCCAGACGTACACGTTGTTGTGCCCTTTAGTATTTCATAGAATCTGGTTCTAAGGGAACATAATAAAACATAATCCTAGTACCAGGAACAGGGTACAAGTGGGGTAGAGGCAAAGGGGATGACAGTACCGCTTTCTGAAAACACTGAATGGAGCTTAGGGAGTAAGACAGTAACAGGACAATTGTTGTATGTACCTGATGCAGGGACTAATTTATTGGGGGAGAGATCTTAGAATGAAATTGGGAATACAAATAACAACCCATCAGGAGGGAATGGACAGTATCAATGAATGTGTTACCTGAGACAGATGAGAAGGATATAGATCCCATGGTCTGGGCAAA
>NW_011259226.1:0-649 GCF_000146605.3 Meleagris gallopavo
GAACAAACTGCTGCTTCACAAAGATCTCGGCCTGAGCAGAAATTTCTGCTTTGGAGTCGCGCTGCTACCAAGACAGAAGGCGATAACTGCACGCAGCAGTCTCCTGCTCGTAACATCCTTGCTGCTTCATTCTGGGTGCCGTCACTGAGCAGCATCTCATAGAAGTTCTTCCCTGGGCAGCTGGCTGCCTTAGTTGGAGCCCTGATGGCAATGACGTGATGATGGCAGGCTTAGTTTTGCTGTTTTCTCCTCGTCAGAATCCTCTGACTTTTGAAGGAAGCAGCTTCTTGGGTTTTTGGTTTGTTTCTTTTCTTTAAATTTTATTTAATTCATTTGGAATGTCTCCATTCCGTATAGCTATAATGTCTTGAATATTATCTTTCGTAGTGCTGAGAATTGTTTTAGAAAAGTTATGCTCAGCTAAGAAGGTGTAATAAAGATGTTAAAGAAAGCAGCCCCTGTTGTGTTGACCAGGGATGAACATAAAATCATCTCCCAGTTAATGCAGAGGCAGCTGATGTGACTGCCTCTGTCCTCAGCAGCTTGCTGGAAGGAAGCCCACAAAGCATTTCAGTGCAGGGCTGCTGAGGGAAGCGTGTCAGAGCAGAGCACTCTGTCCCCTTGCCAGAGTACCGGGATGCTTTTCCAG
>NW_011259227.1:0-461 GCF_000146605.3 Meleagris gallopavo
ATCCCAGCTACTGACCCTGCACTTGGATTTGTGGCCACTGCTCAGCCTGTTGAGGTCTCTGTGGATGGCATCCCGTCCCTCTGCTGTGTCACTGCACCCCACAGCTTGGTGTCCTTAGGGTGCACTCAACCCCACTGTTGATGTCCCTGATGAAGGGGAAACCCAGATGCTTGTACCAACTGGGCGTAGAAGCCCTTGGGAGCAGCCCTGCGGAGGACTCGGGGATCCTGGTGGACAAAGAGCTGGACATAAGCCAGTAGTGTGCACTTGCAGCCCAGAAGGCCAACTGTATCGTGGGCTGCATTCAAAGAGGAGCGACCAGCAGGGGAGAGGGAGGTGATTGTCCCCCTGACTCGGCTCGTGGTGCGGCCCCATGTGCAGCACTGCGTCCAGGCCTGGGGCTCCAGCACAGGAATGATGTGGAGCTTTTGGAGCAGGTCCAGAGAAGGGCCACGAAGATG
>NW_011259228.1:0-462 GCF_000146605.3 Meleagris gallopavo
GAATGACATTTCATCATCCTCACTGAATTGTGGGATGGAATTTCAACAAGAACACGTTTTCTCTGGTTACAGCCATTCAGAAGGGCTGGAAAATCCTCCCCAGCTCAGCTTTTCTGCTGAGATACCTCCCAGCGACCACCCAGCACCAAACCCAACTCACCTGGTCAGCCTGTTCAGCCTGAGCTGTGCCCAGCTCACACACACGCCGCAGCGGTGCTTCCAATGGGCTCTCACAGGATGATCTCTCAAGAAAGCACAGAGCTCAGTCTCCGTGTGCAGCACGCTCACCAGAGCACCAGCTCTGCTCACCAGCTGTGGCACAAACGCTCCCAGCCCAGCAACGACTGTGACCTCAGCGAGTGCCCGCATCACTTCTGTGCTTTCATCATAGGCAAAGCGAGTGGTCACCTCCTACATCCAAATTTTAGGAAACCAACACCAGGGTCACCAATGGGATAAATG
>NW_011259229.1:0-573 GCF_000146605.3 Meleagris gallopavo
TACTCTCTCCCAGAAAGAGCACTTTTCTGACAAGTACCTTCCCTTTTCTCTACAAAAATACTGCTAGGCACTCCTCAACAGGACATTTGCTCCCATCTACACCCCGTTTTCTCCCCAAAGGACCCCTTTTCACACCAAAAATACCACACTTGCCCTCCAAGAGAAGTCAGTCTTTCCCACTATTGCCCACTTTTCTCCCACGTACTTGTCATTTTCTCCCAGAAATACCACATTTCACTTGGAAATTGGGCCTGTGCTTCCAAAAAGATGATATTTTTCTCCCAGGCATACCTGTTTTCTTCAAACTACCGCACGTTTTCTCCCAAAAAGACTAGATGACAAGACCAAATAGGACACTTGCAACCAAGAATAGGACATCTTCTCCCACAAATACCACTTCTCTCCCAAGGATAGGACTTTTTTCCCTAAATGCTATGGCAGTTCTGCTAAGAAATACTCCTTTCCTTCCCTAAATGGGACATATGCACCCACAAAGACCACGACTCCGAGAAATTCCTCCCAGTTCCTCCCAATTACACTCCATTACATTCCTCATCATGACACTTACTCCCA
>NW_011259230.1:0-525 GCF_000146605.3 Meleagris gallopavo
CAGTGGCCACAAATCCAAGTGCAGGGTCAGTAGCTGGGAAGAGGGAACACCCACCACCAAAACATGCTAGGGGATGAAAGGACTGAGCGTAGTCCTGCTCCATAAGGCCTGGGTGTACTGGTGGGTGGGAGCTGGACACAAGCCAGCAGTGGGCCCTTCCAGCCCAGAAAGCCAACCGTATCCTGGGCTGCATCCAAAGATGCGCAGTCAGCGGGCCAAGGGAGGAGATCTCCCATCCCTCTGCTCTGCGCTGGTCAGGCCTCACCTGCAGTGCTGCGTCCAGATGTGGAGTCCTCAGTGCAGGGAGACATGGAGCTGTGCGAGTGCATCCAGAGTACAGCCACAAACACGAACCCAAGGATGGAACCCCTCTCCTGTAAGCAAGGAGAGCTGGGCTGTTCAGCCTCCTGGAGAAGTGAAGGCTCCAAGGGACCTGGTAAAGCCTTTCAATACCTAAAGGAAGAACAAGGGAAAATGGAAGGTGAAATCTAAGGAAATGTCTTGTACAGTGAGGTGCTGAGGCAG
>NW_011259231.1:0-449 GCF_000146605.3 Meleagris gallopavo
TTTTGGCTTCCATCTTGTCTGAGAACTGCTCATTATGCACAGCCCTCATCTTTGCTTTGCTTTGGTGAGGTGGGGACTGCCATTGCTTCCTCAGTCCCACAGACCCCTTCCCATCCCACACTGCCATGGGAGATCAGGTTCTGGACCACCTGAGGACCCCAAAACATCCAGGAGTCTTTGGGTCCTGACGAGATGAGTCCCAGAGTTCCGAGGGAATTCACCGCTGCAGTCACCGAGCCACTCTCCATGGTATTTCACAAGTCGAGGCAGTCAGGTCAAGTCCCTGGTGAGGAGAAAAAGGTAGACAGCGACACCTCTTAGGAAGGATAGAAAGTGTGACGCGGGCGAACTACCAGCATGTCAGTCTCACTCTGTGCTGGTCACGGATCATGGAGCAGATCATCCTGGAAGTGGACTCTCAAGCACACATTCCAGTGCGTCACCACCCT
>NW_011259232.1:0-407 GCF_000146605.3 Meleagris gallopavo
GGAATGATGTGGAGCTTTTGGAGCAGGTCCAGAGAAGGGCCACGAAGATGATCAGAGGGCTGGAGCACCTCTCTTAGAAAGAAGTGTTGAGGGAACTGGGATTGTTTCTGTGGGAGAAGAGAAAGCTCTGGAGATAGCTCATGACAGCCTTCCAAGACTCGAAGGGAGCGTATAAGCAGGAGGGGCAACGGCTGTTTAGGAGGGTGGATTGCGATAGGACAAGGGGAAATGGTTTCAAGTGAGACAGGGGAGGTTTTAGGTTGGTTCGTTAGGAGGCAGCTTTTCACGCACAGGGTGGTGACGCACTGGAATGTGTGCTTGAGAGTCACTTCCAGGATGATCTGCTCCATGATCCATGACCAGCCCAGAGGTGAGACTGACATGCTGGTAGTTCCCGCGTCACACTT
>NW_011259233.1:0-883 GCF_000146605.3 Meleagris gallopavo
CTCTGGATGCACTCGCACAGCTCCATGTCTCCCTGCACTGAGGGACTCCGCATCTGGACGCAGCACTGCAGGTGAGGCCTCACCAGCGCAGAGCAGAGGGGATGGGGGATCTCCTCCCTTCGCCCGCTGACTGCGCATCTTTGGATGCAGCCCAGGATACGGTTGGCTTTCTGGGCTGGAAGGGCCCACTGCTGGCTTGTGTCCAGCTCCCACCCACCAGTACTCCCAGGCCTTATGGAGCAGGACTACGCTCAGTCCTTTCATCCCCTAGCATGTTTTGGTTGGTGGCTGTTCCCTCATCCCAGCTACTGACCCTGCACTTGGATTTGTGCCCACTGCTCAGCCTGTTGAGGTCTCTGTGGATGGCATCCCGTCCCTCTGCTGTGTCACTGCACCCCACAGCTTGGTGTCCTTAGGGTGCACTCAACCCCACTGTTGATGTCCCTGATGAAGGGGAAACCCAGATGCTTGTACAAACTGGGCGTAGAAGCCCTTGGGAGCAGCCCTGCGGAGGACTCGGGGATCCTGGTGGACAAAGAGCTGGACATAAGCCAGTAGTGTGCACTTGCAGCCCAGAAGGCCAACTGTATCCTGGGCTGCATTCAAAGAGGAGCGACCAGCAGGGAGAGGGAGGTGATTGTCCCCCTCTACTCGGCTCTGGTGCGGCCCATGTGCAGCACTGCGTCCAGGCCTGGGGCTCCAGCACAGGAATGATGTGGAGCTTTTGGAGCAGGTCCAGAGAAGGGCCACGAAGATGATCAGAGGGCTGGAGCACCTCTCTTAGAAAGAAATGTTGAGGGAACTGGGATTGTTTCTGTGGAGAAGAGAAAGCTCTGGAGATAGCTCATGACAGCCTTCCAAGACTCGAAGGGAGCGCATAAGC
>NW_011259234.1:0-444 GCF_000146605.3 Meleagris gallopavo
GTGACCTGGGCTACGCAAGGAAAACTCCAATAGAGTGGATCTCCAGAAGATATCCTTCCACACTGGCAGTCAGTTCTTAAATGGATCTAGGAGAGATGGAGCCAGGCTCGCCCTTCCTGCAGCAGAGGTAAATTGCCTTCACCTGTGCTCCCATGACTGATTCTTTGCTTGCCTCAGCTGTTCCATACAGCCACCAATCCCAGACAACATGCAGAAGAGCCAAAAAGCTCTCTGGGAAATCCAGAGCTTGCCTGCCAAGCGCGTCGTTGTCTACCAAAGTCTGTCTTGGAGACCTCAGGCCACGTCTTGGAAAAAGAATCGGGATCCTGAACCTTCTGCCAAACACAAAACAACAAGCAAACAGCTCAGCATGGAGCAGAACGCCAAGAACTCGGTCCTTCCCAAAGCTCAGCGCTCACCCAACCCCAGTGACACTGGAAACCC
>NW_011259235.1:0-382 GCF_000146605.3 Meleagris gallopavo
GCGTGGAGTAAAGTGTGAGCAGAACCCAGCGGAAGTTGTGCGCACGTCTGTGCCCGCGACGGGGGGCCGTGGGCTTCCCTCCCCCCCCGGCCCACAGAATGGGAAGGGAAGGGGAGACGGGACGGGGAGCTGGGAGCTGGGCTCCAGGAAGGAAGAAAAAGAACAAAGCGACAACGATCTGCGGACAAAACTTGTTTTACTGAGTGCGATGGCGGAGTGCGAGTTAAGCCGACGCCATGGCGCCTCGTGGGAGCTGAGAGGAATAAATGAGAGGGGACAGAGGAGTTCCTGAGGCGGAGTCACACCTGGAAAGCTGGGAACGGCTTCCAATGACCCCAGTGACCCCCAACGGCCCCCGGTTGACCCCCAGTGACCTCACACG
>NW_011259236.1:0-414 GCF_000146605.3 Meleagris gallopavo
TCATGATTTTTCATTATCGGTATTCCACATCATAACATCATGCAATGTACTGGGGGTTTGACTGCTGATGCTCAAGTTCCGGGTGCCTGTCCAGCGGAGAAGAGCAGCTACGTTTCCCCAGGGGGCTTTGCGGTCAGCGAGGAGATATAACTCCCGGCAAGGTCACCTGATGCTCTCTTCTCTGCCTGCGCTGCTTCGCTTGCGCTTCTCTGCCTGCGCTGCTTCGCTTGCGCTTCTCTGCCTGCGCTTCTCATCTCAGCGTTGTGGTAAGGCCGATCCACTATCAATTTCACATTCTCTCTCCTTATAAATTCTGTTGATACCATATTTAGTAAATTTACTTTGTTTTACCTCAGATTGTTGCCACTGTTTTCAATTATTTCGGGGTCCCTTATTTTCTTTTTTTTCCGGGGC
>NW_011259237.1:0-312 GCF_000146605.3 Meleagris gallopavo
GGGGAGTGGGTATGGCCCGAACGAGTGGGCGAGACTTTGTTGGATGGTGTTTACCTCTGGGGGCGGGGCTTATGGGAAGGGGCGGGGCTTAACCGAGGGGGTGGGGCCTCGTTGGGTGGTGTTTGCCCCTGGGGGCGGGGCTAAACCGGGGGGTGGGGCTTCAAACGGGCGGTGTTTGCCCCATTTGGCCACCAGTTGGCCACCAGTTGGCCACCAGTTCAACCCATTGGCCACCAGTCGCTCCCATCGGCCCCTTTGGGAAGCCAAGTGGTGGGCGGAGCTAAGAGAGCAGGCGTGGCCATACGACCGGAA
>NW_011259238.1:0-453 GCF_000146605.3 Meleagris gallopavo
TGGAACTTTACTGCAGTATGTGGATGCCACAGTAACAAAGGAGGACTGTGTACAATGGACTGAGTTTGCTGAATTTCTTGATTTAAATGGCTATCAAGTTTCTCAACAGAAAGCACAACTGAACAAAGAGAAGGAAGCAATTTGCTGAACGCCCAGAACAACAACGAAGAGCTACCTCCAAGCCAGCAGTGTGACTTGCACGGAGACTGTCTGTGCCAGCTGGTCAGACCTACAGGAGGAACTGCTGGACGATGCTGAGGATTCCTGCATTCATCGATGGAAGGAGTTTTTGTGAAGACAAGGAAACTGTAAGGCAGGATATGCAGTAACTGCTACTGACAAGGTAACTGAAGCAAGACCTTTTCTTGTGGGGACCTCCACTCAGGAGGCTGAAATAACTGCCTTGACAAGAAGCTTAAATATATGGACAGATGCTAAATAAGCTTTTGGGGT
>NW_011259239.1:0-465 GCF_000146605.3 Meleagris gallopavo
AGTGGGTGCCGGCTTTGGGGCCGTATCCTGCAACCCCGCGCCAGGACCCTCGGCTGCAAGGCAGCCTTCCCCACGCACAGCTCTCGGGTTGCGCTGGTGCTTTCATGAGGGCTGGAGAGGGGCCAGCCCTGTGAACTGGGGGCTCCCGGCAGCCCCATGCCACCCCTCCACGTGCTGCGTTCACGTGCCCTGAACGGTGACTGCCTGGGTTGGGAATGGGCTCTTGTCGGTTGGGGAAACACCCCGTGCAGACCCTACCCTGAGCCTGCAGTCTCACCTTGCCTTCCTCTTGTCCTCACTTGTTCCCTCCTCATTATCCACCGGCAAGGTGGCGTAGATCCAGCTGGGGAGGCGTGGCAGTTCAGGAAAGTGCTCTGGAATTGAGAAGGAGAGATCTGGTCAGAGGAGACTGCCTGTGGACGTGCTGCCCGGTGACACGCAGGGGTGCTCAGGCGTGTCCCAAAG
>NW_011259240.1:0-506 GCF_000146605.3 Meleagris gallopavo
CTCTCCATGGTATTTCAGAAGTCGAGGCAGTCAGGTCAAGTCCCTGCTGAGGAGAAAAAAGGTGACAGCACACCTCTTAGGAAGGATAGAAAGTGTGACGCGGGGAACTACCAGCATGTCAGTCTCACCTCTGGGCTGGTCACGGATCATGGAGTAGATCATCCTGGAAGTGACTCTCAAGCACACATTCCAGTGCGTCACCACCCTGTGCGTGAAAAGCTGCCTCCTAATAACCAACCTAAACCTCCCCTGTCTCACTTGAAAACCATTTCCCCTTGTCCTATCGCTATCCACCCTCCTAAACAGCCGTTGCCCCCTCCTGCTTATGCGCTCCCTTCGAGTCTTGGAAGGCTGTCATGAGCTATCTCCAGAGCTTTCTCTTCTCCCACAGAAACAATCCCAGTTCCCTCAACATTTCTTTCTAAGAGAGGTGCTCCAGCCCTCTGATCATCTTCGTGGCCCTTCTCCCGACCTGCTCCAAAGCTCCACATCATTCCCGTGCTGGA
>NW_011259241.1:0-475 GCF_000146605.3 Meleagris gallopavo
ACAAGCAGGACACAGAACGAAGGGGATAGGCAGCCTTCTGGGCACCATGAAGCCCAATTCAGAACTCTGGGGGAACCCTATTGTGCCGGGCTCTGGAATGGGTAAACGCTGGCGGCTGTGCATCGCCCTTACCTGCTGGGCAGACAATGACCAGTCAGCAAAGTGAGGTTCCGGGGCATGCCGGGAAATGCAGATTCCAGTTCCTTGCTGTTTCCACAGAGACCAACACATCTCTCCGTGCAGTTGTTACGGCACTTGGGAGCACCGCAGCTCTGCTGCCACCTGTTGGACACAATACAGTCATGAAGGCACTGCCCTGCATCCGGGCCTCTTGCACAAACCTGTGCTCCTTGCTCGGAGCACATGGCTGCACTCTGTGCACCATGTTGCTTACCACCAGAGAAGGCTCAGCTACCCACACCATTTTGCTTCCATCTTGTCTGAGAACTGCTCATTATGCACAGCCCTCATCTTG
>NW_011259242.1:0-487 GCF_000146605.3 Meleagris gallopavo
CTGTGCACGATGTTGCTTACCACCAGAGAAGGCTCAGCTACCCAACACCATTTTTGCTTCCATCTTGTCTGATAACTGCTCATTATGCACAGCCCTCATCTTTGCTTTGCTTTGGTGAGGTGGGGACTGCCATTGCTTCCTCAGTCCCACACACCCCTTCCCATCCCACACTGCCATGGCAGATCAGGTTCTGGACCACCTGAGGACCCAAACAGCCAGGAGTCTTTGGGTCCTGACGAGATGAGTCCCAGAGTTCCAAGGGAATTCACCGCTGCAGTCACCGAGCCACTCTCCATGGTATTTCACAAGTCGAGGCAGTCAGGTCAAGTCCCTGCTGAGGAGAAAAAAGGTGACAGCACACCTCTCAGGAAGGATAGAAAGTGTGACGCGGGGAACTACCAACATGTCAGTCTCACCTCTGGGCTGGTCACGGATCATGGAGCAGATCATCCTGGAAGTGACTCTCAAGCACACATTCCAGTGCGTC
>NW_011259243.1:0-400 GCF_000146605.3 Meleagris gallopavo
AGAAGAGAAAGCTCTGGAGATAGCTCATGACAGCCTTCCAAGACTCAAAGGGAGCGCATAAGCAGGAGGGGGCAACGGCTGTTGAGGAGGGTGGATAGCGATAGGACAAGGGGAAATGGTTTTCAAGTGAGACAGGGGAGGTTTAGGTTGGTTATTAGGAGGCAGGCTTTTTCACGCACAGGGTGGTGACGCACTGGAATGTGTGCTTGAGAGTCACTTCCAGGATGATCTGCTCCATGATCCGTGACCAGCCCAGAGGTGAGACTGACATGCTGGTAGTTCCCTGCGTCACACTTTTCTATCCTTCCTAAGAGGTGTGCTGTCACCTTTTTTCTTCCTCCAGCAGGGACGTTGTACCTGACTGCCTCGACTTGTGAAATACCATGGAGAGTGGCTCGGT
>NW_011259244.1:0-566 GCF_000146605.3 Meleagris gallopavo
CAAAGCTGAGGAAGTGTGGGATAGACGAAGTGGACAGTGAGGTGGGTTGAGAACTGGCTGACTGGCAGAGCGCAGAGGGTCGTCATTGGTGGTGCAGAGTCTGGCTGGAGACCTGTAACCAGTGGTGTCCCCCAGGGGTCTGTGTTGGGTCCGGTCTTGTTCAACATCTTCATCAATGACCTTGATGAGGGGATAGTGGCCACCCTCAGCAAGTTTGCTGATGATACGAAGTTGGGAGGATTGGCTGACACGCCTGAAGGCTGTGCTGCCATTCAGCGAGTCCTGGACAGGCTGGAGAGCTGGGCAGTAAGAAACCGGATGAGGTTCAACAAAAAGCAAAGTGTAGGGTCTTACACCTAGGGAGGAATAATTGCATGCACCAATACAGGCTGGGGATGAGCTGCTGGAGAGGAGCTCTGCAGAGAGGGACCTGGGCGTCCTGGTGGACGACAGGTTGGCCATGAGCCAGCAGTGTGCCCTCGTGGCCAAAAAAGGCCAATGGCATTCTGGGGTGCAATTAAAAAAGAGACGTGTCCAGCAGGTCAAGGGAGGTGATCCTCCCTCTC
>NW_011259245.1:0-469 GCF_000146605.3 Meleagris gallopavo
GCTTCACTGTGTCCCCACTTCACGCAAGCAGAACTTCAGGCTGGCATGTGGTGTGTGTGCACCCACTGTAGTCTGCGTAGCAGAGAGTCTTGTCCATGCAGGGGCACAGGAAGGTATATTCCCACTGAATTGCTGCACCTTTTGGGAAAGCTCCTCCTCAGCTGAAATGCCTGTTGACAGGGAGGAGTAACCTTCCTTATCCTCTTCTTCCTTCTTACTCAACGAGCTGACTTTCTGTTCCGTTGTTTCGACTTGTGGACAGGGCTGATGGATACCAGCACAAGCTGATTCTTCCCTTCAGCCACAAGCCAGACCTTAGCTGGCAGTTCCCATCTCAACATTCTCCCCAGCCATGGCTCTAAGAAACGTAGGCAATCAGAGCAAGAGAAGCAAATGCAGACGAGTTGCCTACCAAGGAAAGGCTGCAGGGTGAAAACAAGATACAAAGCATACTTGCTCTGTGTCTGGC
>NW_011259246.1:0-471 GCF_000146605.3 Meleagris gallopavo
AAGGTATATTCCCACTGAATTGCTGCACCTTTTGGGAAAGCTCCTCCTCAGCTGAAATGCCTGTTGACAGGGAGGAGTAACCTTCCTTATCCTCTTCTTCCTTCTTACTCAACGAGCTGACTTTCTGTTCCGTGTTTCGACTTGTGGACAGGGCTGATGGATACCAGCACAAGCTGATTCTCCCTTCAGCCACAAGCCAGACCTTAGCTGGCAGTTCCCATCTCAACATTCTCCCCAGCCATGGCTCTAAGAAAACGTAGGCAATCAGAGCAAGAGAAGCAAAATGCAGACGAGTTGCCTACCAAGGAAAGGCTGCAGGGTGAAACAAGATACAAAGCATACTTGCTCTGTGTCTGGCAAAGTGAAGCTGAAAGAGCCAGCACCAGAAGTGCTCTTAGAAGAACTACAGCCATTCCCTTGTCCTTTCCTTGATGGTCACAGTTAAGGTCCCTAACTCTCGGTGGCTTCCTT
>NW_011259247.1:0-507 GCF_000146605.3 Meleagris gallopavo
CACTCCATCACCAAAGAACAAGGCATACTCCAAAGGAAGCACTCCCCAGGTTCAGATGCTGCCCCTACTCTTCCCAGCCCTTCAATGGGATCAGGGAGGGGTGGAGCCTGGCTCTGCCCCACTCCACAGCCAAACTGCCCCCAGCTGTGCTCGCAGGGCTGCACCCCGCCCCAGGTGTTGCCACAAAAACAGGAGGGCAAGGGAATGCCCAGGCAAAGGCAAGGGCCAAGAGAACATGGAAGGAAATGCCAAGGATGACGGCCCAGACAATACGGCAGGGAACGCCAAAACTGAATGCCGACATGAATGTGGCAACACAAAGCCAAGGGGTCATTAGGCCAAGAGAATGGGGCAAGGGAACACAAAAAATCGGAGGACAAGAGAATGTAATAGTGAAAACAGTGCAAGACCAGAGACAAGCAAGACACAGAACAAAGAGGATAGGCAGCCTTCTGGGCACCATGAAGCGCAATTCAGAGCTCTGGGGGAACCCTATTGTGCCGGGCT
>NW_011259248.1:0-536 GCF_000146605.3 Meleagris gallopavo
AGGAGGGCAAGGGAATGCCCCAGGCAAAGGCAAGGGCCAAGAGAACATGGAAGGAAATGCCAAGGATGACGGCCCAGACAATACGGCAGGGAACGCCAAAACTCAATGCCGACATGAATGTGGCAACACAAAGCCAAGGGGTCATTAGGCCAAGAGAATGGGGGCAAGGGAACACAAAAAATCGGAGGACAAGAGAATGTAATAGTGAAAACAGTGCAAGACCAGAGACAAGCAAGACACAGAACAAAGAGGATAGGCAGCCTTCTGGGCACCATGAAGCGCAATTCAGAGCTCTGGGGGAACCCTATTGTGCCGGGCTCTGGAATGGGTAAACGCTGGCGGGTGTGCATCGCCCTTACCTGCTGGGCAGACAATGACCAGTCAGCAAAGTGAGGTTCCGGGGCATGCCGGGAAATGCACATTCCACTTCCTTGCTGTTTCCACCGAGACCAACACATCTCTCCGGGCAGTTGTTACGGCACTTGGGAGCACCGCAGCTCTGCTGCCACCTGTTGGACACAATACAGTCATGAAGG
>NW_011259249.1:0-404 GCF_000146605.3 Meleagris gallopavo
CTGAGCCAGGCTCACCTTGAAAAGGGCAACCTGTGCCACTGCCTCAGCACCCTCACTGTAGAAGACATTTTCCTTAGATTTCACCTCCATTTTCCCTTGTTCTTTCCTTTAGGTATTGAAAGGCTGTTACCAGGTTCCCTTGGAGCCTTCACTTCTCCAGGAGGCTGAACAGCCCAGCTCTCCTTGCTTACAGGACAGGGGTTCCATCCTTCGGTTGGTGTTTGTGGCTGTACTCTGGATGCACTCGCACAGCTCCATGTCTCCCTGCACTGAGCACTCCACATCTGGACGCAGCACTGCAGGTGAGGCCTCCCAGCGCAGAGCAGAGGGATGGGGATCTCCTCCCTTCGCCCGCTGACTGCGCATCTTTGGATGCAGCCCAGGATACGGTTGGCTTTCTGGGC
>NW_011259250.1:0-450 GCF_000146605.3 Meleagris gallopavo
AGATGGAAGCCAAAATGGTGTTGGGTACCTGAGCCTTCTCTGGTGGTAAGCAACATGGTGCACAGAGTGCAGCCATGTGCTCCGAGCAAGGAGCACAGGGTTGTGGCAAGAGGCCCGGATGCAGGGCAGTGCCTTCATGACTGTATTGTGTCCAACAGGTGGCAGCAGAGCTGCGGTGCTCCCAAGTGCCGTAACAACTGCACGGAGAGATGTGTTGGTCTCTGTGGAAACAGCAAGGAAGTGGAATGTGCATTTCCCGGCATGCCCCGGAACCTCACTTTGCTGACTGGTCATTGTCTGCCCAGCAGGTAAGGGCGATGCACACCCGCCAGCGTTTACCCATTCCAGAGCCCGGCACAATAGGGTTCCCCCAGAGCTCTGAATTGCGCTTCATGGTGCCCAGAAGGCTGCCTATCCTCTTTGTTCTGTGTCTTGCTTGTCTCTGGTCTT
>NW_011259251.1:0-536 GCF_000146605.3 Meleagris gallopavo
CCCTTGGAGCCTTCACTTCTCCAGGAGGCTGAACAGCCCAGCTCTCCTTGCTTACAGGAGAGGGGGTTTCCATCCTTGGGTTCGTGTTTGTGGCTGTACTCTGGATGCACTCGCACAGCTCCATGTCTCCCTGCACTGAGGACTCCACATCTGGACGCAGCACTGCAGGTGAGGCCTGACCAGCGCAGAGCAGAGGGATGGGGATCTCCTCCCTTGGCCCGCTGACTGCGCATCTTTGGATGCAGCCCAGGATACGGTTGGCTTTCAGGGCTGGAAGGGCCCACTGCTGGCTTGTGTCCAGCTCCCACCCACCAGTACTCCCAGGCCTTATGGAGCAGGACTACGCTCAGTCCTTTCATCCCCTAGCATGTTTTGGTGGTGGGTGTTCCCTCATCCCAGCTACTGACCCTGCACTTGGATCTGTGCCCACTGCTCAGCCTGTTGAGGTCTCTGTGGATGGCATCCCGTCCCTCTGCTGTGTCACTGCAGCCCACAGCTTGGTGTCCTTAGGGTGCACTCAACCCCACTGTTGATGT
>NW_011259252.1:0-553 GCF_000146605.3 Meleagris gallopavo
AGCAGGACTACGCTCAGTCCTTTCATCCCCTAGCATGTTTTGGTGGTGGGTGTTCCCTCATCCCAGCTACTGACCCTGCACTTGGATTTGTGGCCACTGCTCAGCCCTGTTTGAGGGTCTCTGTGGATGGCATCCCGTCCCTCTGCTGTGTCACTGCAGCCCACAGCTTGGTGTCCTTAGGGTGCACTCAACCCCACTGTTGATGTCCCTGATGAAGGGGAAACCCAGATGCTTGTACCAACTGGGCGTAGAAGCCCTTGGGAGCAGCCCTGCGGAGGACTCGGGGATCCTGGTGGACAAAGAGCTGGACATAAGCCAGTAGTGTGCACTTGCAGCCCAGAAGGCCAACTGTATCCTGGGCTGCATTCAAAGAGGAGCGACCAGCAGGGAGAGGGAGGTGATTGTCCCCCTCGACTCGGCTCTGGTGCGGCCCCATGTGCAGCACTGCGTCCAGGCCTGGGGCTCCAGCACAGGAATGATGTGGAGCTTTGGAGCAGGTCCAGAGAAGGGCCACGAAGATGATCAGAGGGCTGGAGCACCTCTCTTAGAAAGA
>NW_011259253.1:0-531 GCF_000146605.3 Meleagris gallopavo
ACCGCTTTTCCAGCCTCACAGGACAGCTCGGGGCAGCCCGTGGGGCTCACCGCCCCTGCGGCAGGCCCCATTTTGCATGGGAGTCTCGGCTGGGTGTCAGCCCTATGGCCAGACAAGTCGCTGGGGAGAGCTGATGGACCTCTGGAGGTCTGCTTTTCTGGGAAGCCCTCACACACCAGACCTTTGCGGTTCCCTGCTCCCCACCCACAGTCCCTTCTGTGCAGTATGAATGCCGATGGCTAACCTGTGCCTAATGTCTTCACACTCCTCTCCAGAGCCGGTAGGCAACCCCTGGCAGCCGAAACAGATACCAGTCTCCCCACAAATCTATGAGCAAGCAGATGATCAGGCTTTGCGTAAGGGGGTGGCGCAGGAAGTCAGACACGCTGAAGGCCTCTTGCTCGGTGCGCGGGGACTGCTGCTTTGGGCCCCTGGAACAACAGACTCGCTGACCCTGGTCGGGACCCATCTGGGGTGTGGAGAAAGGCGAATCCAGAAGGGCCAGTTGGAGGCACGGCGCTCAGCATTGAT
>NW_011259254.1:0-632 GCF_000146605.3 Meleagris gallopavo
TTCCCTCATCCCAGCTACTGACCCTGCGCTTAGATTTGTGCCCACTGCTCAGCCTGTTGAGGTCTCTGTGGATGGCATCCCGTCCCTCTGCTGTGTCACTGCACCCCACAGCTTGGTGTCCTTAGGGTGCACTCAACCCCACTGTTGATGTCCCTGATGAAGGGGAAACCCAGATGCTGTACCAACTGGGCGTAGAAGCCCTTGGGAGCAGCCCTGCGGACGGACTCGGGGATCCTGGTGGACAAAGAGCTGGACATAAGCCAGTAGTGTGCACTTGCAGCCCAGAAGGCCAACTGTATCCTGGGCTGCATTCAAAGAGGAGCGACCAGCAGGGAGAGGGAGGTGATTGTCCCCCTCGACTCGGCTCTGGTGTGCGGCCCCATGTGCAGCACTGCGTCCAGGCCTGGGGCTCCAGCACGGGAATGATGTGGAGCTTTTGGAGCAGGTCCAGAGAAGGGCCACGAAGATGATCAGAGGGCTGGAGCACCTCTCTTAGAAAGAAATGTTGACGGAACTGGGATTGTTCTGTGGAGAAGAGAAAGCTCTGGAGATAGCTCATGACAGCCTTCCAAGACTCAAAGGGAGCGCATAAGCAGGAGGGGGCAACGGCTGTTTAGGAGGGTGGATAGCGA
>NW_011259255.1:0-510 GCF_000146605.3 Meleagris gallopavo
CATTACATCCTGCTGTCAGGCAGAGACTATACGCTGCCATCCAGTATAGCAATGAGAACCACTCAATGATAGATTGGTTAATGGCAGCGTGCCGGATGGTCTGGCCAAATAAAACAGATATTCCCCTAGACATAGGACTATGGTCCTCCATGGAGGACCTTCAAAACTACATTCGCGACTTAGGCATGAGAGAAGCAATATATGAAGACTCGTAGGATAGCCCGGATATGATCCAGTTCTCGGCGGGCATGCGAGATTTAATTTTCCAAAGAGGCCCCTTCCCACCTATATGGGACCTTGGTTTCGATATTAAACCCTCTGGTGACCTCGGAAACCGTAGTTCAGCAGGCTGCTCGGATAGTTGCTGATCTGGGGGAGACAGAACGCCTACGGACCAGGGCGCAACATTTGCATGTTAGAAGAAGCTGAGGTCCTGCCGGTGACTAAACCAAGCCGCCGGCTATTCGAGCTCCTCGATCGGGACCCATAAGGGTTTCCCGAAAACAAATG
>NW_011259256.1:0-372 GCF_000146605.3 Meleagris gallopavo
TCTGCTTGATTTAAAGCATTCAGCAGTGGCCATGCCACTGTGGATGCAGCTAATTGCCTTTCCTTCGTAGTTAAGACATCTTTGTCCAGTCCCTGAAAGTATTCTGTTAAGCGTACTGGGGAAATACTCGCCAAAGTACGCAGGGGACCCCGATTTCTCAATTATAGTTGCCAGTTGATAAGAAGGAGATCCCAGAAACCCTGGGATCTGCCCGGGGATCATTTTAACTAGGGGAATGGTGTTCTCCCCTTGACCCATTTATAGAAACCCCATAAAAGAGACATGATGTAAAGTGGATTTACATCAAACAATTGCCTGGCTCGCCAATTGTTTAATCAATGGATATACAGATGGTATAGATCCATATCCAGG
>NW_011259257.1:0-604 GCF_000146605.3 Meleagris gallopavo
AAGACCAGAGACAAGCAAGACACAGAACAAAGAGGATAGGCAGCCTTCTGGGCACCATGAAGCGCAATTCAGAGCTCTGGGGGAACCCTATGTGCCGGGCTCTGGAATGGGTAAACGCTGGCGGGTGTGCATCGCCCTTACCTGCTGGGCAGACAATGACCAGTCAGCAAAGTGAGGTTCCGGGGCATGCCGGAAATGCACATTCCACTTCCTTGCTGTTTCCACAGAGACCAACACATCTCTCCGGGCAGTTGTTACGGCACTTGGGAGCACCGCAGCTCTGCTGCCACCTGTTGGACACAATACAGTCATGAAGGCACTGCCCTGCATCCGTGCCTCTTGCACAAACCTGTGCTCCTTGCTCGGAGCACATGGCTGCACTCTGTGCACCATGTTGCTTACCACCAGAGAAGGCTCAGGTACCCAACACCATTTTGGCTTCCATCTTGTCTGAGAACTGCTCAGGATGCACAGCCCTCATCTTTGCTTTGGTGAGGTGGGGACTGCCATTGCTTCCTCAGTCCCACACACCCCTTCCCATCCCACACTGCCATGGGAGATCAGGTTCTGGACCACCTGAGGACCCAAACATCCAGGAGACTTT
>NW_011259258.1:0-677 GCF_000146605.3 Meleagris gallopavo
CCATGACACTTACTCCCAGACTTTTGGCATTTTACTGCGGAAAGACCATTTCGATCCAGAATATATGCCATTGGCCCTCACAAACACCGATTGCCTCACAAAGATGTGGCACATCCCACCAGAAAGACCATTTCTAGCCCCCAAAAGATGGCATTTACTCCCAGAAACACCAGCTTTCTCACACATTCCTCACCTTTTCCCCCCACATAAGACCTTTTCACCCAGAAATGACAGTTCTCTTAGGAATACCTCCCAATTCCCCCTAATCTGCTACACCACACTCCGCACTATGACACTTTCTCCCCAAACTAGGACACTTTCTCCCAGAAAGGCCGCTTTTTCCCCCCAAAGTACACCGTTGGCTTCCAAAAAGAACACATTCTCTCCCAGAAATACCTCCCTTCCCCAATACAATGACATTACCTCCCAGTAATGCTACCTTGGGCCCAAACGTTGGACAGCTTCTCCCACAAATACTACTTTTACATCCAAAAGAGGACATCTTCTCCCCAAAGAATGCTATTTTCTCCCGGAAACAAAGCAGCTTTCTCACAAATGGGTGGCATTTTCCAACCAACTATGCTACTCTCTCCCAGAAAGAGCACTTTTCTGACAAGTACCTTCCCTTTTCTCTCAAAAATACTGCTAGACACTCCTCAAGAGGACATTTGCTCCCA
>NW_011259259.1:0-512 GCF_000146605.3 Meleagris gallopavo
AAAAAAGGTGACAGCACACCTCTTAGGAAGGATAGAAAGTGTGACGCGGGGAACTACCAGCATGTCAGTCTCACCTCTGTGCTGGTCACGGATCATGGAGCAGATCATCCTGGAAGTGACTCTCAAGCACACATTCCAGTGCGTCACCACCCTGTGCGTGAAAAGCTGCCTCCTAAGAACCAACCTAAACCTCCCCTGTCTCACTTGAAAACCATTTCCCCTTGTCCTATCGCTATCCACCCTCCTAAACAGCCGTTGCCCCCTCCTGCTTATGCGCTCCCTTCGAGTCTTGGAAGGCTGTCATGAGCTATCTCCAGAGCTTTTCTCTTCTCCCCACAGAAACAATCCCAGTTCCCTCAACATTTCTTTCTAAGAGAGGTGCTCCAGCCCTCTGATCATCTTCGTGGCCCTTCTCTGGACCTGCTCCAAAAGCTCCACATCATTCCCGTGCTGGAGCCCAGGCCTGGACGCAGTGCTGCACATGGGGCCCACACCAGAGCCGAGTCGAGGGG
>NW_011259260.1:0-521 GCF_000146605.3 Meleagris gallopavo
GAAACGCCCTCTGATGGCCCCTCAGAGCCCATGCAGACAGCCCACCAGCACAGATTCTAACTGCCACGAGGACAAGGTCATGCCTTGCCCGCGTCCACCCGCCCACGAGCCTCACTTGTCCATAGGCATCCCTCTGTGCTTTTGATTCCCCTTTATAGCCCTGTCCCCTTTCTGGTGGCGTGGTGGCCGTCTCTTTTGCTGGTGCAGGTACTTATCCTGGTAGCTCCGTGCACCTGTGGAAGAAGACACATAGAGCATCTCCGTGTGCATACAGACGTGGGAGGTGCAGACTTGCCTAGCCCCAGCTTAGGACTTGAGCAGTTTTTACCTTCCTTCCCGTCGGCTTCCTTGTCAGGGGAGAGCTCTCCGGCTTTTATTCAGGGGGCGGCTTAATTTAAACCTAGAAGAAGGAAGAAGACGCATGCTGGAAAAAAGGGTTCCACTTCCCCTTGCATCCAGAGACAAAGCCCCGCAGGGTGCCCGTTACAGCCACCAAGTCCCTCATCTTCCCAGTTCTCCAT
>NW_011259261.1:0-395 GCF_000146605.3 Meleagris gallopavo
CCCCTTTATAGCCCTGTCCCCTTTCTGGTGGCGTGGTGGCCGTCTCTTTTGCTGGTGCAGGTACTTATCCTGGTAGCTCCGTGCACCTGTGGAAGAAGACACATAGAGCATCTCCGTGTGCATACAGACGTGGGAGGTGCAGACTTGCCTAGCCCCAGCTTAGGACTTGAGCAGTTTTTTACCTTCCTTCCCGTCGGCTTCCTTGTCAGGGGAGAGCTCTCCGGCTTTTATTCAGGGGGCGCTTTAAATTTTAAAACCTAGAAGAAGGAAGAAGACGCATGCTGGAAAAAAGGGTTCCACTTCCCCTTGCATCCAGAGACAAAGCCCCGCAGGGTGCCCTTACAGCCACCAAGTCCCTCATCTTCCCAGTTCCTCCATGAGGAAAGACTTAGAAG
>NW_011259262.1:0-417 GCF_000146605.3 Meleagris gallopavo
CTTTTGGAGGCCCTGCAGGGTTTTCCGGGCGGTGGTTTGGGTGCAAACTCCCGCTGAAACCTGTACAAAAAGGAGAAGACGCGGTGGGAGCCAGGGCTCCAGCTGCCCTTTCTGCGTGGCTGGGATCAGCTGCTCACAGGCAGATTCTCGCATCGCCTTGAGGCCGTTCTTCCCAGGATCGACTGCGCCCCAATACCAAGGACTGTCCTGGGAAACGGGGTCACCCAGGCCACGGTGGGATGAGAATGTCCCCT
Source organism: Meleagris gallopavo (assembly GCF_000146605.3). Classification (NCBI taxonomy): domain Eukaryota; kingdom Metazoa; phylum Chordata; class Aves; order Galliformes; family Phasianidae; genus Meleagris; species Meleagris gallopavo. The sequence continues at coordinate 255 of NW_011259262.1, forward strand.
AAATTCCTTCGTCTCTCCCACCACATCTGCCTCGCAGAAATGTCCGCAGGCCAGGGAGCATTTCCTGGAGGTGACTGGCTGAATGTCCGCCTCTTGAGAGAAGGTCGAGCCTTCCCTCAGTTCCCTACGCAACGTGACCTGCGAGCTGAGGTGCCGGCGAGCA
>NW_011259263.1:0-510 GCF_000146605.3 Meleagris gallopavo
CTGGTCTTAGTGACTGGGAGTACGTTGGCTCCATCCACCACCCTGACATTGCGCCTTGTTCTCAGGCACTCTGACCCCCCCGGATCAGCTACCAGCTGGGCAACCTGTTGGACAGTGGCCTCCGAGGCCTCTAGGAGGGTTAATATGGACACTAAGGTTCATAAAGACGGGAGGGAGCCTGTTGTACAATCAAGTGTTCCTCATCCCTGCCAAAGATTTTGTCAACTCTGGGCTTTCAAACGCTTCTTCGTACGTCGCCTCCCTCGTGCCTAATTGACCAGTATGGGTGTGAAGGTCCTCCACGGAGGATCATAAACCCGTTTGCAATGGGATAGCGACCTTGTCAGGCCAAGTAACGCGGTGTGCTGCCATTAACCAGTCTCTTTGTGAACGGTTTTCGTCCTGGTGTTGTTATTTTTATGGTATTGTAGGTTGGATTTCAAAGGGGTTTGTCTCAGGTGGAGCTTTGAGATCCCACCTTGAAGCTTTGTTTTCTGAATCATCCAGGTG
>NW_011259264.1:0-603 GCF_000146605.3 Meleagris gallopavo
ACAAAGGTTGGAAGGACATGGCGAGGAAGCCGTCTGACTTCATTCCGGAACGACCACTGAATGGGGAGGAGGACGTTGAGCCTTCGTCCAATGGAAGCTAATGTGCATGCCCTGGGGAGGGGGCAGTATGTAAATGAATTCCCGGAAAAGTAATGAATATGTCAATGGGTCTTGGGTGATACTGTTGAATATGTATGGCTTGGCTTATAAATGTATCACCACTCTCTGGCGTGCAAGCCAGGAGGAGCGATGCCCCTTGCACCCGGCCTGTGGCGCAGCGCAGAAATAAACGTATCTGCTCTTATAACCTTACGTGGGTTTGAGAGTTTGATTCCGCCCATGACGGGGTTCCCCTGGTAAAGGAACTGACCAAAACCCCCTGTACCCTGCAATGAGTCGCTGCGATTCCGTCCGGGACGGCTCTGAGGCAGCTAACCTCGGCAGTCAAGGATTATGTGAAGTATTAGATTGTGTTATCTTGCACTCCAATACCATATTTAGGAAATGGACTTTCCTCCTCAGATCGCCGCTGCCGTTTTGTTCTTAGGCCCATCTCCCATCTCCCTACCCTTCTCCCGTTTCCCCCTTTCCCTACGGATGTGG
>NW_011259265.1:0-571 GCF_000146605.3 Meleagris gallopavo
CAAGCCAGGAGGAGCGATGCCCCTTCGCACCCGGCCTGTGGCGCAGCGCAGAAATAAACGTATCTGCTCTTATAACCTTACGTGGGTTTGAGAGTTTGATTCCGCCCATGACGGGGTTCCCCTGGTAAAGGAACTGACCAAAACCCCCTGTACCCTGCAATGAGTCGCTGCGATTCCGTCCGGGACGGCTCTGAGGCAGCTAACCTCGGCAGTCAAGGATTATGTGAAGTATTAGATTGTGTTATCTTGCACTCCAATACCATATTTAGGAAATGGACTTTCCTCCTCAGATCGCCGCTGCCGTTTTGTTCTTAGGCCCATCTCCCATCTCCCTACCCTTCTCCCGTTTCCCCTTTCCCAGGATGTGGGTCTGTGGGTCCCCCGTGCCCGTTAGTCACAGAAACGGGCTGAACTGGCCTATAAACCGTCGATCCGCCCCCGTCCCCGCCCCTTTTTTTCCAGGCCGTTGGGCCTGCGGGCATGCTGTCCCCCGTCACGGACACAGATAGATGTAAAGATAACTCCACGGCAACCATCTGGGAAGGTGCTGGGGAGAAGAGAACCCCATGGT
>NW_011259266.1:0-528 GCF_000146605.3 Meleagris gallopavo
AATGGTAAGCGTTATGTGCTCACCATGGTGGAGGCAACAACTGGGTGGCTTGAAACCTATGCAGTACCCCATGCTACCGCCCGAAATACCATACTAGGTCTTGAGACACAAGTCCTGTGGCGACATGGTACCCCAGAAAGAATTGAGTCAGATAATGGGACTCATTTTAAAAATTCTCTTGTAGGTACCTGGGCTAAAGGTCATGGTATTGAGTGGATTTACCATATTCCCTACCATGCACCGGCCTCAGGTAAGATTGAACGATACAATGGGTTGTTAAAAACTATGCTGAAAGCAATGGGAGGCGGTACATTTAAGCACTGGGAGAAGCATTTGGCAGAAGCCACCTGGTTAGTCAATACCAGAGGATCTATCAATCGTGGTGGTCCAAACCCAGTCCAGCTCCCTACATACCGTAGAGGGAGATAAAGTCCCTGTTGTACATGTAAAGAATATGTTGGGAAAGGCAGTTTGGGTTATTCCAGCCTCTGAGAAGGACAAACCTCTTCGTGGAACTGTTTTTGCCCT
>NW_011259267.1:0-611 GCF_000146605.3 Meleagris gallopavo
GTAAGCGTTATGTGCTCACCATGGTGGAGGCAACAACTGGGTGGCTTGAAACCTATGCAGTACCCCACGCTACCGCCCGAAATACCATACTAGGTCTTGAGACACAAGTCCTGTGGCGACATGGTACCCCAGAAAGAATTGAGTCAGATAATGGGACTCATTTTAAAAATTCTCTTGTAGGTACCTGGGCTAAAGGTCATGGTATTGAGTGGATTTACCATATTCCCTACCATGCACCGGCCTCAGGTAAGATTGAACGATACAATGGGTTGTTAAAAACTATGCTGAAAGCAATGGGAGGCGGTACATTTAAGCACTGGGAGAAGCATTTGGCAGAAGCCACCTGGTTAGTCAATACCAGAGGATCTATCAATCGTGGTGGTCCAACCCAGTCCAGCTCCCTACATACCGTAGAGGGAGATAAAGTCCCTGTTGTACATGTAAAAGAATAATGTTGGGAAAGGCAGTTTGGGTTATTCCAGCCTCTGAGAAGGACAAAACCTCTTCGTGGAACTGTTTTTGCCCAGGGACCTGGGTCCACTTGGTGGGTGATGCAGGAAACGGGGATGTTCAATGTGTACCGCAAGGGAACTTGATGGTTGAGGGAGTGC
>NW_011259268.1:0-459 GCF_000146605.3 Meleagris gallopavo
CCCCTGTGACTGCGCTGTTGTGGGCTGCACAGTGCCAGCACCGGATCCCAGCAGAGGACGCTGGACCAGAGGATGTTTCTGGCGTTGAAGGCTGCGATAGTCTTGGTCAGCCCAGCTCCGTGTTTCACTGCTGCTGCTCGGCGTGCTGCTGGATGGCAGAGGTGGGAAGCCAGCAGGCGAAGAAGAGGCACTGGCAGCTGCCGAGCTGGGCACTGGAGACCCAGAGCCAACACTGCCACTCGCTGTGGCAATGCTAGTGGAACCAGTGTCAGGCTGCAGTGTTGTGGAAGCGGCACTGGTGGCCTGGCTAGCGCCAGACACGCCCTGGTGAGCTCACCCGTCCCAGACAGCATCCGCCGGGGGGTTGTGCTCCGTCGGCGCTCCTCTGCCGTCCGTCGTGGCCACGGACGCAGCCGTCAACGATGTTGTGAAGAGGAAACTGGATGTCTGGTCGAGCAG
>NW_011259269.1:0-453 GCF_000146605.3 Meleagris gallopavo
ATCTCACTGCCATGTTTAATTTCTAGAGCCAACAGGTCTGTCCAACAGCTCTGCTGAGAGGAGAACCAACATTTGTTTCAGGCACGTGTCCTGAGATCTGGAAAGCCCCGATGTGTCCAGGTGCAGGCAGAACAGGCAAGGACAGCCGTCACATGGCTTTGAACACCTCGTGTCTGCCTGCCTGACCAGGAAGGAACGGCACCGTTGTGTGGCTCAACTGAGCCCCTGGGCAGATGTGTGTGAGCTGAGTCCTCAGATCCAAAGCGAGTGGGAATTCGCTGCAACACCTCAGGCACAATTAGGGTAACTTAGTTTCAGCAAGTTCTGTGTTTCTAATAATGGAAAAAACCCACACCCAAACAATTATGATAGGTGCTGCAAAAGAAACTCCTCTTCACCTTTTGGATGGAAAGTCACTGACTGTAAATTTCCCCTGTAAGCTGCGGGCCTTCT
>NW_011259270.1:0-475 GCF_000146605.3 Meleagris gallopavo
ACAAATTGATGTTTAGCAAAGACAGCCAGGTTTCTGTTACACATACACCCTGAAAATACCCACTTTCTACGTGTACTTAAAACACAAAGCGCCCGAATATCTGCAGGGATTTACCTTAATATCACTGTCCAGCTGCCTCACACACCAGTATAGCAGTCTCACCAGGGGCATGTGTAGTTTAGGGTTCACAAACGGCATCCACTGGAGCTGCTCCGCAGCCATAGGCAGAAGCTGTAAGAACACACAGAGGCAAAGTTACATGCAGAATGTCAGCTTAGCGTGTGAGCAGGCTGCAAGTGAAAACAGGCCTCCAAAAACCAACCCAAACCCAAATCTCAAATTACTCCCGGAGTTTGCCAGCTTGCAAACACTCCCTGGTCAGGTCCTGCAGAGGTCAAAGATTACCTCCTTAGACAGATGTTACGTTTGACACAGGTTTGCCTGCCAAAGCAGAGGCACGGCGTGTGAGCTCAAC
>NW_011259271.1:0-529 GCF_000146605.3 Meleagris gallopavo
CCCTACTCTCCAGCCCTTCAATGGGATCAGGGAGGGGTGGAGCCTGGCTCTGCCCCACTCCACAGCCAAACTGCCCCCAGCTGTGCTCGCAGGGCTCCACCCCGCCCCAGGTGTTGCCATAAAAACAGGAGGGCAAGGGAATGCCCAGGCAAAGGCAAGGGCCAAGAGAACATGGAAGGAAATGCCAAGGATGACGGCCCAGACAATACGGCAGGGAACGCCAAAACTGAATGCCGACATGAATGTGGCAACACAAAGCCAAGGGGTCATTAGGCCAAGAGAATGGGGCAAGGACACAAAATAGGGAGACGAGAGAATGTAATAGTGAAAACAGTGCAAGACCAGAGACAAGCAAGACACAGAACAAAGAGGATAGGCAGCCTTCTGGGCACCATGAAGCGCAATTCAGAGCTCTGGGGGAACCCTATTGTGCCGGGCTCTGGAATGGGTAAACGCTGGCGGGTGTGCATCGCCCTTACCTGCTGGGCAGACAATGACCAGTCAGCAAAGTGAGGTTCCGGGGCATGCC
>NW_011259272.1:0-520 GCF_000146605.3 Meleagris gallopavo
ATGATGAGGAATGTAATGGAGTGTAATTGGGAGGAACTGGGAGGAATTTCTCGGAGTCGTGGTCTTTGTGGGTGCATATGTCCCATTTAGGGAAGGAAAGGAGTATTTCTTAGCAGAACTGCCATAGCATTTAGGGAAAATGTCCTATCCTTGGGAGACAAGTGGTATTAGTGGGAGAAGATGTCCTACTCTTGGTTGCAAGTGTCCAATTTGGTCTTGTCATCTAGTCTTTTTGGGAGAAAACGTGCGGTAGTTTGAAGAAAACAGGTATGCCTGGGAGAAAATACCATCTTTTTGGAAGCACAGGCCCAATTTCCAAGTGAAATGTGGTATTTCTGGGAGAAAATGACAAGTACGTGGGAGAAAAGTGGACAATTGTGGGAAAGACTGACTTCTCTTGGAGGGCAAGTGTGGTATTTTTGGTGTGAAAGGGTCCTTTGGGGAGAAAACGGGGTGTAGATGGGAGAAAATGTCCTGTTGAGGAGTGCCTAGCAGTATTTTTGAGAGAAAGGGAAGGTAC
>NW_011259273.1:0-678 GCF_000146605.3 Meleagris gallopavo
CCTCCGTCGCTGCAGTGATTCCGATGGGTCCTGCCCCTTTCTATCCTGATGGCATCGCAGTTTCCTGTGCACCAGTGTCCTCTGTCGCATTACGCTCCTGTGTTTCTGCCATGCCAGACCATCTAATCCACGTAATCCCATTTGATTTCTGCTCTCCTCCACCTGAGTCGAGGCAGGGCCCCTCTAGTACTGCTTTCTTCCCTCACTTGGCATGAATGCAAACCAAACGCTCGTTATCAACCTCAGAAATAAGACCAGGCCATAGTTTTGCATACTGGGGAACTGCCCGTGGGAAACTGGATCCACCGTTTTCCTGGAAGAATTCCCTTTGGAGATTGTTTCCCTTGTAATTTGCATACTGTGCCGCTAGGCTCAAGGTGGCTTTTCTATCCCACTGCTTCACTGTGTCCCCACTTCACGCAAGCAGAACTTCAGGCTGGCATGTGGTGTGTGTGCACCCACTGTAGTCTGCGTAGCAGAGAGTCTTGTCCATGCAGGGGCACAGGAAGGTATATTCCCACTGAATTGCTGCACCTTTTGGGAAAGCTCCTCCTCAGCTGAAATGCCTGTTGACAGGGAGGAGTAACCTTCCTTATCCTCTTCTTCCTTCTTACTCAACGAGCTGACTTTCAGTTCCGTTGTTTCGACCTTGTGGACAGGGCTGATGGATACCAGCAC
>NW_011259274.1:0-611 GCF_000146605.3 Meleagris gallopavo
TGCTAAGAAATACTCCTTTCCTTCCCTAAATGGGACATATGCACCCACAAAGACCACGACTCCGAGAAATTCCTCCCAATTACACTCCATTACATTCCTCATCATGACACTTACTCCCAGACTTTTGGCATTTTACTGCGGAAAGACCATTTCGATCCAGAATATATGCCATTGGCCCTCACAAACACCAATTGCCTCACAAAGATGTGGCACATCCCACCAGAAAGACCATTTCTAGCCCCCAAAAGATGGCATTTACTCCCAGAAACACCAGCTTTCTCACACATTCCTCACCTTTTTCCCCCCCCACATAAGACCTTTTTCTCCCAGAAATGACAGTTCTCTTAGGAATACCTCCCAATTCCCCCTAATCTACTACACCACACTCCGCACTATGACACTTTCTCCCCAAACTAGGACACTTTCTCCCAAAACAGCCACTTCTTCCCCCAAAGTACACCGTTGGCTTCCAAAAAGAACACATTCTCCCCAACAATACCACCCTTCTCCAATACAATGACATTACCTCCCAGTAATGCTACCTTGGGCCCAAACATTGGACAGCTTCCTCCCACAAGTACTACTTTTTCCATCCAAAACAGGACATCTTC
>NW_011259275.1:0-561 GCF_000146605.3 Meleagris gallopavo
ACCGTTGGCTTCCAAAAAGAACACATTCTCCCCAAGAAATACCACCCTTCTCCAATACAATGACATTACCTCCCAGTAATGCTACCTTGGGCCCAAACATTGGACAGCTTCTCCCACAAGTACTACTTTTTCCATCCAAAACAGGACATCTTCTCCCCAGAGAATGCTATTTTCTCCCGGAAACAAAGCAGCTTTCTCACAAATGGGTGGCATTTTCCAACCAACTATGCTACTCTCTCCCAGAAAGAGCACTTTTTCTGACAAGTACCTTCCCTTTTCTCTCAAAAATACTGCTAGGCACTCCTCAACAGGACATTTTCTCCCATCTACACCCCGTTTTCTCCCCCAAAGGACCCCCTTTTTCACACCAAAAATCCACACTTGCCCTCCAAGAGAAGTCAGTCTTTCCCACAATTGTCCACTTTTCTCCCACGTACTTGTCATTTTCTCCCAGAAATACCACATTTCACTTGGAAATTGGGCCTGTGCTTCCAAAAAGATGGTATTTTCTCCCAGGCATACCTGTTTTCTTCAAACTACCGCACGTTTTCTCCCAAAAAG
>NW_011259276.1:0-478 GCF_000146605.3 Meleagris gallopavo
TAGGAGGCAGCTTTTTCACGCCCAGGGTGGTGACGCACTGGAATGTGTGCTTGAGAGTCACTTCCAGGATGATCTGCTCCATGATCCGTGACCAGCACAGAGGTGAGACTGACATGCTGGTAGTTCCCCGCGTCACACTTTCTATCCTTCCTAAGAGGTGTGCTGTCACCTTTTTTCTCCTCACCAGGGACTTGACCTGACTGCCTCGACTTGTGAAATACCATGGAGAGTGGCTCGGTGACTGCAGCGGTGAATTCCCTCGGAACTCTGGGACTCATCTCATCAGGACCCAAAGACTCGTGGATGTTTGGGTCCTCAGGTGGTCCAGAACCTGATCTCCCATGGCAGTGTGGGATGGGAAGGGGTCTGTGGGACTGAGGAAGCAATGGCAGTCCCCACCTCACCAAAGCAAAGATGAGGGCTGTGCATAATGAGCAGTTCTCAGACAAGATGGAAGCCAAAATGGTAGTTGGGTACC
>NW_011259277.1:0-461 GCF_000146605.3 Meleagris gallopavo
AAAACTAGGAAGGCAAAGCAAAGAATACCAGAAGAGCAAAGACATAGAATGCAACATGATGGCAAAACAAAGGGTTCAAAGAAAGTAAAACAAGGAACTGCCATCCCAAATTTTTCAAAGGACAGAAGAAATAAATAAATAAATGACAATAAAGAAAAAGCAAAGCAAAGCAGAAAGGAAACCAAAGCAAAGAGAGAAAACCATTAAGGAATGCAGAGCAGCGCAAAGAAAAGGTATGAAAGGAAATAAAAGAGCAAAGCAAAGCAATGGACAAAGCAATGGAAATAAAAGGGAAATCAATGAAAAGGAAAGGAAACCAAAGAAAAATCATTTGAAAAGTAGAGAAATGAGAATAAAAAAAATAAATGCCAAAGAAAAGAGCAATAATGAAATGAGTGAAACAAAACGAAGCAGTAAAAACATCCAAATTAGAATAAAAGAAGACAGAGCAAAGCAAAGCC
>NW_011259278.1:0-423 GCF_000146605.3 Meleagris gallopavo
TGAAATGAGTGAAACAAAACGAAGCAGTAAAAACATCCAAATTAGAATAAAAGAAGACAGAGCAAAGCAAAGCCAGTAAAGGCAAAGTTAAGAGGAAGCAGGCAGGCAAGCGAACAAGGATACAGACAGGGAAGGGGAGGAAAAGCAGAATGTAATGACAACAAACAGAAAAGAGAAAAAAGAAAACCTACAAAGAATTAGAAACTGAAAGGAAAGCACAGAAAACTAATTTGAAAAGAGAAGAAAAGACAAAGATCACTTTTAGAAAGGACAGAAATAAAGCAAAGCCACGGACTGGAAAGGAAAAGAACCCAGATAAAGGAAATCAATAGAAAGCAAAGTAAAAGGAGCAGGAAAGAAAAGCAAAATGGAAAGGGTAAAAAAAGAACAACAAAATTTTAGTTAAAACAAAACAAAGGAATA
>NW_011259279.1:0-555 GCF_000146605.3 Meleagris gallopavo
GGGAGAAAATAGCATTCTTTGGGGAGAAGATGTCCTCTTGTGGATGGAAAAGTAGTATTAGTGGGAGAAGCTGTCCAATGTTTGGGCCCAAGGTAGCATTACTGGGAGGTAATGTCATTGTATTGGAGAAGGGTGGTATTTCTTGGGAGAATGTGTTCTTTTGGAAGCCAACGGTGTACTTTGGGGGGAAAAAGCGGCCTTTCTGGGAGAAAGTGTCCTAGTTTGGGGAGAAAGTGTCATAGTGCGGAGTGTGGTGTAGCAGATTAGGGGGAATTGGGAGGTATTCCTAAGAGAACTGTCATTTCTGGGTGGAAAGGTCTTATGTGGGGGGGAAAAGGTGAGGAATGTGTGAGAAAGCTGGTGTTTCTGGGAGTAAATGCCATCTTTTGGGGGCTAGAAATGGTCTTTCTGGTGGGATGTGCCACATCTTTGTGAGGCAATCGGTGTTTGTGAGGGCCAATGGCATATATTCTGGATCGAAATGGTCTTCCGCAGTAAATGCCAAAAGTCTGGGAGTAAGTGTCATGATGAGGAATGTAATGGAGTGTAATTGGG
>NW_011259280.1:0-576 GCF_000146605.3 Meleagris gallopavo
GTGGTATTTCTTGGGAGAATGTGTTCTTTTGGAAGCCAACGGTGTACTTTGGGGGAAAAGCGGCCTTTCTGGGAGAAAGTGTCCTAGTTTGGGGAGAAAGTGTCATAGTGCGGAGTGTAGTGTAGCAGATTAGGGGGAATTGGGAGGTATTCCTAAGAGAACTGTCATTTCTGGGTGAAAAGGTCTTATGTGGGGGGAAAAGGTGAGGAATGTGTGAGAAAGCTGGTGTTTCTGGGAGTAAATGCCATCTTTTGGGGGCTAGCAATGGTCTTTCTGGTGGGATGTGCCACATCTTTGTGAGGCAATCGGTGTTTGTGAGGGCCAATGGCATATATTCTGGATCGAAATGGTCTTTCCGCAGTAAAATGCCAAAAGTCTGGGAGTAAGTGTCATGATGAGGAATGTAATGGAGTGTAACTGGGAGGAACTGGGAGGAATTTCTCGGAGTCGTGGGATTTGTGGGTGCATATGTCCCTATTTAGGGAAGGAAAGGAGTATTTCTTAGCAGAACTGCCATAGCATTTAGGGAAAATGTCCTATCCTTGGGAGACAAGTGGTATTAGTGGGAGAAGATGT
>NW_011259281.1:0-520 GCF_000146605.3 Meleagris gallopavo
CCAGAAATACCACATTTCACTTGGAAATTGGGCCTGTGCTTCCAAAAAGATGGTATTTTCTCCCAGGCATACCTGTTTTCTTCAAACTACCGCACGTTTTCTCCCAAAAAGACTAGATGACAAGACCAAATAGGACACTTGCAACCAAGAATAGGACATCTTCTCCCACTAATACCACTTGTCTCCCAAGGATAGGACATTTTCCCTAAATGCTATGGCAGTTCTGCTAAGAAATACTCCTTTCCTTCCCTAAATGGGACATATGCACCCACAAATCCCACGACTCTGAGAAATTCCTCCCAGTTCCTCCCAATTACACTCCATTACATTCCTCATCATGACACTTACTCCCAGACTTTTGGCATTTTACTGCGGAAAGACCATTTCGATCCAGAATATATGCCATTGGCCCTCACAAACACCGATTGCCTCACAAAGATGTGGCACATCCCACCAGAAAGACCATTTCTAGCCCCCAAAAGATGGCATTTACTCCCAGAACACCAGCTTCTCACACATT
>NW_011259282.1:0-560 GCF_000146605.3 Meleagris gallopavo
ATATTCTGGATCGAAATGGTCTTTCCGCAGTAAAATGCCAAAAGTCTGGGAGTAAGTGTCATGATGAGGAATGTAATGGAGTGTAATTGGGAGGAACTGGGAGGAATTTCTCGGAGTCGTGGTCTTTGTGGGTGCATATGTCCCATTTAGGGAAGGAAAGGAGTATTTCTTAGCAGAACTGCCATAGCATTTAGGGAAAATGTCCTATCCTTGGGAGACAAGTGGTATTAGTGGGAGAAGATGTCCTACTCTTGGTTGCAAGTGTCCTATTTGGTCTTGTCATCTAGTCTTTTTGGGAGAAAACGTGCGGTAGTTTGAAGAAAACAGGTATGCCTGGGAGAAAATACCATCTTTTTGGAAGCACAGGCCCAATTTCCAAGTGAAATGTGGTATTTCTGGGAGAAAATGACAAGTACGTGGGAGAAAAGTGGACAATTGTGGGAAAGACTGACTTCTCTTGGAGGGCAAAGTGTGGTATTTTTGGTGTGAAAAGGGGTCCTTTGGGGAGAAAACGGGGTGTAGATGGGAGAAAATGTCCTGTTGAGGAGTGCCTAGCAGTA
>NW_011259283.1:0-475 GCF_000146605.3 Meleagris gallopavo
ACACCAAGCTGTGGGGTGCAGTGACACAGCAGAGGGACGGGATGCCATCCACAGAGACCTCAACAGGCTGAGCAGTGGCCACAAATCCAAGTGCAGGATCAGTAGCTGGGATGAGGGAACACCCACCACCAAAACATGCTAGGGGATGAAAGGACTGAGCGTAGTCCTGCTCCATAAGGCCTGGGAGTACTGGTGGGTGGGAGCTGGACACAAGCCAGCAATGGGCCCTTCCAGCCCAGAAAGCCAACCGTATCCTGGGCTGCATCCAAAGATGCGCAGTCAGCGGGCCAAGGGAGGAGATCCCCATCCCTCTGCTCTGCGCTGGTCAGGCCTCACCTGCAGTGCTGCGTCCAGATGTGGAGTCCTCAGTGCAGGGAGACATGGAGCTGTGCGAGTGCATCCAGAGTACAGCCACAAACACGAACCCAAGGATGGGAAACCCCCTCTCCTGTAAAGCAAGGAGAGCTGGGCTGTT
>NW_011259284.1:0-391 GCF_000146605.3 Meleagris gallopavo
ATTTCCATAGAAATGACAACAGATACAGAGAGTGAATTCTCAGCTACAAAACTCTGTTTTTTCAACCCGGTTACCACCATTAGCTATGCTTTTTTTCCAGTGTTGAACGAGTGCCTGCATGCTGTGCTTGTTTAAAAAGAAAAAACAATCTGGCTGTTTGGGTGGTTTGTCTTTGCATCGCTGTTGCCACTGCTGAAGCCTCACTGCGCTCACATCCACGTGTTGGTCTTCATAAATGCTCTGTTCAGTGCGGAGGAGTTCAGTGACAGCCCTGTGCTCCGTGTGCACCTCCACGTCAGGTGCTGTGCTGTCATCCTGGCCCTCTGCTGCCATCTGTCGCCTGGCTAACAAATGAACTGAGTGCTGGCAGGAAGGTTCAACCTCTGCTGTG
>NW_011259285.1:0-515 GCF_000146605.3 Meleagris gallopavo
AAGAAATGTTGAGGGAACTGGGATTGTTTGTGTGGGAGAAGAGAAAGCTCTGGAGATAGCTCATGACAGCCTTCCAAGACTCGAAGGGAGCGCATAAGCAGGAGGGGGCAACGGCTGTTTAGGAGGGTGGATAGCGATAGGACAAGGGGAAATGGTTTTCAAGTGAGACAGGGGAGGTTTAGGTTGGTTCTTAGGAGGCAGCTTTTCACGCACAGGGTGGTGACGCACTGGAATGTGTGCTTGAGAGTCACTTCCAGGATGATCTGCTCCATGATCCGTGACCAGCACAGAGGTGAGACTGACATGCTGGTAGTTCCCCGCGTCACACTTTCTATCCTTCCTAAGAGGTGTGCTGTCACCTTTTTTCTCCTCACCAGGGACTTGACCTGACTGCCTCGACTTCTGAAATACCATGGAGAGTGGCTCGGTGACTGCAGCGGTGATTCCCTCGGAACTCTGGGACTCATCTCGTCAGGACCCAAAGACTCCTGGCTGTTGGTCCTCAGGTGGTCCAG
>NW_011259286.1:0-612 GCF_000146605.3 Meleagris gallopavo
TTCAGGCACAAAGTCCCTACAAGTCACCTCCATTCCAAGTGACTGTCTGAGCCCATGAATCCAGCAGCTTCTCAGCTGGAAGCCAGTTCCTTCCAAAAAGAATAGACAATGCTTTCTTTTTCAGAGGGGAAAGGTTCTGCAGATACAGGCATTTCGTAAGATGCCCAGGAAAATGCTTGTGCTGTAATCATTTGCTTTACCCAATGATATCAGCAACTTCAGAAATGCAAAGTTCTAACCTATTTGTGTAGAAATACTCAAACCTTCCAGTACCTAACCTGTGCTTAAAGCCTTCAGTGACAGAAAACCCACTGGATGGAGCCAGAGGCATGCATCTCACCCCATACCCTCTGTACAGCCACCATTTGTTTAAAGGATCACTCCTCCTTGAGGCACAAAACTACAGCAGTTTACACAACAGACTGACACACAAGGGCTCTCTCTAGATACAAACTACAACAGAGGCATAAGGACAGTGTGAAACCAACACTCATATCAGATCTGTGTCTCTGCTCTGCTCCCAGTAGGAGCATGATGTTTACTCCCCTTTCAGAGGAAGATTCTTCTTCAACGATACCAAAATCCAGCTCAGCTGCAGAACATAGGATAGAA
>NW_011259287.1:0-584 GCF_000146605.3 Meleagris gallopavo
CTTCTTCTTCTTCTTCTTCTCTTCTGCTCTTCTTCTTTCTGTCTTGTCTGTATGCGCTCTTCCCCTCTTCTGCTCCTTGAGTGCTCTTGTCAGCATCCAATCTGTGCGCCACAGCTCTACGTCAGACTTCAGTTTGGGGTGGAGGAAGGTATGTAGGGCCAGATTTGTACCAAGAAAGCTGTTGTGCTGTGCCCAGAAGGTGATGAAGAAGAGCCGTCAGGAGCCAGCAGCACAAAGGCAGCGTGTTTCTGCGAAGGCCACAGCGTAAGCACACGTGAACTTGGAAGGACTCCTTTGTGTGTCTGCAGGAACTGGTTTTGAGTGGAGAATTTTCTGGAGTTGTTTCCAGTTGTTGCTCGGAGGAGCTGAGGCTTTTCTCCTCGTGTCTTTGCAGGAGAGCAGAGCGGAGGGAACGTCTGTGGTGAGATGCTCAGGTGAAATTGCCTTCCCCGCACCAGCAGCCTGTTTGTGTCCATGTGATGCCCGGTGGAGAGAAGCCTGGTGTTCTGTGAGTAAGCCTGGCAGACGGAATAATGGTTCTGGCCTTTTGGGCAAGTGTGTGAGGACAGGTCTTTGGACAGGCT
>NW_011259288.1:0-467 GCF_000146605.3 Meleagris gallopavo
ATGAACATCATGCACCCCATGTTGGTGCGCTGCTTGTATGCAGGTAGGTTTGCGATGTGATCCGACTCCCCCATGCTGACCATCCACAGCTAGATCAAGTTGCTCAGAGTCTGAGCCAGGCTCACCTTGAAAGGGCCAGCACATCCACCATGTCTCTGGCAACCTGTGCCACTGCCGCACCACCCTCACTGTACAAGACATTTTCCTTAGATTTCACCTCCATTTTCCCTTGTTCTTTCCTTTAGGTATTGAAAGGCTGTTACCAGGTTCCCTTGGAGCCTTCACTTCTCCAGGCTGAACAGCCCAGCTCTCCTTGCTTACAGGAGAGGGGTTCCATCCTTTGGGTTCGTGTTTGTGGCTGTACTCTGGATGCACTCGCACAGCTCCATGTCTCCCTGCACTGAGGACTCCACATCTGACGCAGCACTGCAGGTGAGGCCTGACCAGCGCAGAGCAGAGGGATGGGG
>NW_011259289.1:0-571 GCF_000146605.3 Meleagris gallopavo
AAAGCTCTGGAGATAGCTCATGACAGCCTTCCAAGACTCGAAGGGAGCGCATAAGCAGGAGCGGGCAACGGCTGTTTAGGAGGGTGGATAGCGATAGGACAAGGGGAAATGGTTTTCAAGTGAGACAGGGGAGGTTTAGGTTGGTTATTAGGAGGCAGCTTTTCACGCACAGGGTGGTGACGCACTGGAATGTGTGCTTGAGAGTCACTTCCAGGATGATCTGCTCCATGATCCGTGACCAGCACAGAGGTGAGACTGACATGCTGGTAGTTCCCCGCGTCACACTTTCTATCCTTCCTAAGAGGTGTGCTGTCACCTTTTTCTCCTCACCAGGGACTTGACCTGACTGCCTCGACTTGTGAAGTACCATGGAGAGTGGCTCGGTGACTGCAGCGGTGAATTCCCTCGGAACTCTGGCACTCATCTCGTCAGGACCCAAAGACTCCTGGATGTTTGGGTCCTCAGGTGGTCCAGAACCTGATCTCCCATTCCATGAGAAAGCAATGGCAGTCCCACCTCACCAAACCAAAGATGAGGGCTGTGCATAATGAGCAGTTCTCAGACAAGATGG
>NW_011259290.1:0-373 GCF_000146605.3 Meleagris gallopavo
CCTGTGCTCCCATGGCTCCCATGGTCTTTGCCTCAGGCAATCAATCAGTGCTTCAGGCCGTGACTCAGCAGCTCCCATACACCTTCTTTGCCTCAGTCCTTCATAGTAAGACTAGTTACTCCCTGGGCACACTCGTTACTCCCTTGTGCCGGTAGGAAGGGATGGGGAACAGAATAGGCCCTGCACAATCCACGGTGAGATGGTTTTGGACCTGCTCTGAAAGCTGGACGCTCACAAGTCCATGGGGCCAGATGGACTGCACCCTAGAGTGCAGAGGGAGTTGGCGGACGTGGTTGCCAAGCCACTCTCCATCATCTTTCGGCAGTCTTGGCTAACCGGAATGGCCCGTTGGACTGGCAAACGTGACACCCAA
>NW_011259291.1:0-416 GCF_000146605.3 Meleagris gallopavo
CAGAATGCCATTGGCCTTTTTGGCCACGAGGGCACACTGCTGGCTCATGGCCAACCTGTCGTCCGCCAGGACGCCCAGGTCCCTCTCTGCAGAGCTCCTCTCCAGCAGCTCATCCCCCAGCCTGTATTGGTGCATGCAATTATTCCTCCCTAGGTGTAAGACCCTGCACTTGTTTGTGTTGAACCTCATCCGGTTTCTTACTGCCCAGCTCTCCAGCCTGTCCAGGTCTCGCTGAATGGCAGCACAGCCTTCAGGCGTGTCAGCCAATCCTCCCAACTTCGTATCATCAGCAAACTTGCTGAGGGTGGCCACTATCCCCTCATCAAGGTCATTGATGAAGATGTTGAACAAGACCGGACCAGCACAGACCCTGGGGACACCACTGGTTACAGGTCTCAGCCAGACTCTGCACCACC
>NW_011259292.1:0-539 GCF_000146605.3 Meleagris gallopavo
AGCACCACCCCCAGATCTGCGATGGCCGTGCTGCTGCTTGCTCTTATCTGTGCTTTTCCTTTACAGGACGCAGTTCTTTATTATGGCCCAAGGCCCCGTGGGCTTCTTCTCCTCCCACAAAGCTGCTCAGCCAGGAGGAGGCACAGGCACGGACACGAGGCCACAGCAGCTCCCGTTGTGTCAGACAGCAGAGACGTTGGAGTGGAAGAAGGCCCCGCAGCTTTACAGGGGAAATTTACAGTCAGTGACTTTCCATCCAAAAAGGTGAAGAGGAGTTTCTTTTGCAGCACCTATCATAATTGTTTGGGTGTGGGTTTTTTCCATTATTAGACACACAGAACTTGCTGAAACTAAGTTACCCTAATTGTGCCTGAGGTGTTGCAGCGAATTCCCACTCGCTTTGGACTCTGAGGACTCAGCTCACACACATCTGCCCGAGGGGCTCAGTTGAGCCACACAACGGTGCCGTTCCTTCCTGGTCAGGCAGGCAGACACGAGGTGTTCAAAGCCATCTGACGGCTGTCCTTGCCTGTCTGCCT
>NW_011259293.1:0-466 GCF_000146605.3 Meleagris gallopavo
TCTTTATTATGGCCCAAGGCCCCGTGGGCTTCGTTCTCCTCCCACAAAGCTGCTCAGCCAGGAGGAGGCACAGGCACGGACACGAGGCCACAGCAGCTCCCGTTGTGTCAGACAGCGGAGACGTTGGAGTGGAAGAAGGCCCCGCAGCTTTACAGGGGAAATTTACAGTCAGTGACTTTCCATCCAAAAGGTGAAGAGGAGTTTCTTTTGCAGCACCTATCATAATTGTTTGGGTGTGGGTTTTTTCCATTATTAGAAACACAGAACTTGCTGAAACTAAGTTACCCTAATTGTGCCTGAGGTGTTGCAGCGAATTCCCACTCGCTTTGGATCTGAGGACTCAGCTCACACACATCTGCCCGAGGGGCTCAGTTGAGCCACACAACGGTGCCGTTCCTCCTGGTCAGGCAGGCAGACACGAGGTGTTCAAAGCCATCTGACGGCTGTCCTTGCCTGTCTGCCTGCA
>NW_011259294.1:0-388 GCF_000146605.3 Meleagris gallopavo
GGGCTGCAAGTGCACACTACTGGCTTATGTCCAGCTCTTTGTCCACCAGGATCCCCGAGTCCTCCGCAGGGCTGCTCCCAAGGGCTTCTACGCCCAGTTTGTACAAGCATCTGGGTTTCCCCTTCATCAGGGACATCAACAGTGGGGTTGAGTGCACCCTAAGGACACCAAGCTGTGGGGTGCAGTGACACAGCAGAGGGACGGGATGCCATCCACAGAGACCTCAACAGGCTGAGCAGTGGGCACAAATCCAAGTGCAGGGTCAGTAGCTGGGATGAGGGAACACCCACCACCAAAACATGCTAGGGGATGAAAGGACTGAGCGTAGTCCTGCTCCATAGGCCTGGGAGTACTGGTGGGTGGGAGCTGGACACAAGCCAGCAGTGGG
>NW_011259295.1:0-537 GCF_000146605.3 Meleagris gallopavo
ACTGAGCGTAGTCCTGCTCCATAGGCCTGGGAGTACTGGTGGGTGGGAGCTGGACACAAGCCAGCAGTGGGCCCTTCCTGCCCAGAAAGCCAACCGTATCCTGGGCTGCATCCAAAGATGCGCAGTCAGCGGGCCAAGGGAGGAGATCCCCATCCCTCTGCTCTGCGCTGGTCAGGCCTCAGCTGCAGTGCTGCGTCCAGATGTGGAGTCCTCAGTGCAGGGAGACATGGAGCTGTGCGAGTGCATCCACAAACACGAACCCAAGGATGGAACCCCCTCTCCTGTAAGCAAGGAGAGCTGGGCTGTTCAGCCTCCTGGAGAAGTGAAGGCTCCAAGGGAACCTGGTAACAGCCTTTCAATACCTAAAGGCAAGAACAAGGGAAAATGGAGGTGAAATCTAAGGAAAAATGTCTTGTACAGTGAGGGTGCTGAGGCAGTGGCACAGGTTGCCAGAGACATGGTGGATGTGCTGGCCCTTTCAAGGTGAGCCTGGCTCAGACTCTGAGCAACTTGATCTAGCTGTGGATGGTCAGCATG
>NW_011259296.1:0-647 GCF_000146605.3 Meleagris gallopavo
CTCTTGGTCAGTGTTGGGTTGTCCCACGGGGTTGGGGCCAACATGGACGCATGGGTGAGGTCAGTGGGGTCACTGAGGTCCCATGGATGCGATCAATGTGGTCAGTGCAGAACCGTGACCCAATCAGCTCCCTGGGTCTGGCTGTACCAGGAAGGAGGCTGGACATACAACAAGGGGAAGAACAAGTAGCAGAACACGACTGATTTCTACTTCTTCAGCACAAATCGGGAGCACGCAGGTACATATCAGTGTCAGTACCGGGCGTCTTGGTCAGGAATGCCATCCAAGAAGAGTGATCCTGTGGAGCTGGTGCTGACAGGTGTGGGCCCTGGGGACAGCAGGTGGCTCTGGTTGATCCCAACAGGACCGTGTCCCACAGCTGTACCCTCCGTTCATGCGGATCGACATTTCCTGCCTCCCAGCATTTCCCTGAGCCCTGAGGAATGTGTGGAGATAGGGACCAATGTCACCATCCAGTGCTGGAACAAGGACTATGGGGCCACCTTCCTCCTGCACAAGGACGGCTGCTCAGCCCCCATCCAGCGCCAGCACCTCCATGTGGTGGGCACAGCCACCTTCACCATCTTTGGGTGACCCCAGCTGACAGCGGCACCTACAGGTGCTCCTACCGCCCCTGGGCTTACCCC
>NW_011259297.1:0-491 GCF_000146605.3 Meleagris gallopavo
GACGAGATGAGTCCCAGAGTTCCGAGGGAATTCACCGCTGCAGTCACCGAGCCACTCTCCATGGTATTTCACAAGTCGAGGCAGTCAGGTCAAGTCCCTGCTGAGGAGAAAAAAGGTGACAGCACACCTCTTAGGAAGGATAGAAAGTGTGACGCGGGGAACTACCAGCATGTCAGTCTCACCTCTGTGCTGGTCACGGATCATGGAGCAGATCATCCTGCAAGTGACTCTCAAGCACACATTCCAGTGCGTCACCACCCTGTGCGTGAAAAGCTGCCTCCTAATAACCAACCTAAACCTCCCCTGTCTCACTTGAAAACCATTTCCCCTTGTCCTATCGCTATCCACCCTCCTAAACAGCCGTTGCCCCCTCCTGCTTATGCGCTCCCTTCGAGTCTTGGAAGCTGTCATGAGCTATCTCCAGAGCTTTCTCTTCTCCCACACAAACATCCCAGTTCCGTCAACATTTCTTTCTAAGAGAGGGGCTCCAG
>NW_011259298.1:0-461 GCF_000146605.3 Meleagris gallopavo
GCAGAGAGAGTAAGTTATCCCTCTGTTGTGGTTTAACCTGGCAGGTGCCTGAGCATCACACAGTACTTCACTCACTCCACTCCTTTCCAGTGAACTGCAGGAGAGAATTGAAGGGGAGAAAAACAACACAAAATAGAACTCATGGGTTGAGATAAAATTATTTACTGAGATAGAGGAAAGGAAAAGGATAACAGCTATGATGAATGCAAAAGCAATTGCTCACCACCCAGCAGTCAATGTGCAGTTAGCCTCCTAGTAGTGGAAGAGATTGACATGAACTTCCACCCCCTTCACAACTCCTTCCCCAATATGTCATATGGTAGGGAATATCCCTTTGGCCAGTTTCAGTCAGCTGTTCTAATTCTGTTCCCTCTCACTTCCTTGGGCTCTCAGCTGAGAATGACTTTGGCTCTGTACAGCACTGCCTAGCAGTAACTCCAAGCATCAGTGTGCAATCTAGA
>NW_011259299.1:0-607 GCF_000146605.3 Meleagris gallopavo
GATGAGGGAACAGCCACCACCAAAACATGCTAGGGGATGAAAGGACTGAGCGTAGTCCTGCTCCATAAGGCCTGGGAGTACTGGTGGGTGGGAACTGGACACAAGCCAGCAGTGGGCCCTTCCAGCCCAGAAAGCCAAACCGTATCCTGGGCTGCATCCAAAGATGCGCAGTCAGCGGGCGACGGGAGGAGATCCCCCATCCCTCTGCTCTGCGCTGGTGAGGCCTCACCTGCAGTGCTGCGTCCAGATGCGGAGTCCTCAGTGCAGGGAGACATGGAGCTGTGCGAGTGCATCCAGAGTACAGCCACAAACACGTACCCAAGGATGGAACCCCTCTCCTGTAAGCAAGGAGAGCTGGGCTGTTCAGCCTGGAGAAGTGAAGGCTCCAAGGGAACCTGGTAACAGCCTTTCAATACCTAAAAGGAAGAACAAGGGAAAATGGAGGTGAAATCTAAGGAAAATATCTTGTACAGTGAGGGTGCTGAGGCAGTGGCACAGGGTTGCCCGGAGACATGGGTGGATGTGCTGGCCCTTTCAAGGTGAGCCTGGCTCAGACTCTGAGCAACTTGATCTAGCTGTGGATGGTCAGCAGTGGGGGATCGGATCA
>NW_011259300.1:0-439 GCF_000146605.3 Meleagris gallopavo
TGATGTGAACATCTAACTCGGCTGGGAGGGTAGGATCAAATAGACCCAATGCCTGGGCTTGTTTAACTGCCAGTTTCGCCTGTTGAAAAGCGTCCTGTTCTGTTTCCCCCAGTCCCAAAGCTGCCCCTTTTTTGTGAGTCTAGACAGTGGTCTTAGCAGCTGCGCTAGGTGAGGTATAAAAGATGCCGATAACCCAATACACCTGGAAACTTTTGCAGCTGCTTCGATGTTGTAGGGACTGGGAACGCCTGAACCTTATCAATGACAGCACTGGGCAGTACTTTGGTCTTTCCTGACCCAAAACCACCCCCCCAGGAATCTTACGGACAGGCCCGGACCTTGCACCTTTTGGGGATTTATAGCCCATCCCCTCCGTTGTAAACCAGGCCGGTTAATGAATCCGCCGCCTGTCCCACTGCCTCCAGTGAGTCGGATGGCA
>NW_011259301.1:0-387 GCF_000146605.3 Meleagris gallopavo
CCCATTCTCTTGGCCTAATGACCCCTTGGCTTTGTGTTGCCACATTCATGTCGGCATTCAGTTTTGGCGTTCCCTGCCGTATTGTCTGGGCCGTCATCCTTGGCATTTCCTTCCATGTTCTCTTGGCCCTTGCCTTTGCCTGGGCATTCCCTTGCCCTCCTGTTTTTGTGGAACCCGCACCTGGGGCGGGGTGCAGCCCTGCGAGCACAGCTGGGGGCAGTTTGGCTGTGGAGTGGGGCAGAGCCAGGGCTCCACCCCTCCCTGATCCCATTTAAGGGCTGGGAGGAGTAGGGGGCAGCATGTGAACCTGGGGATGCTTCCTTTGGAGTATGCCTTGTTCTTTGGTGATGGAGTGAGTGATTTTTTTCTTTTTTTTCTTCCTTCCTA
>NW_011259302.1:0-500 GCF_000146605.3 Meleagris gallopavo
GAAGTGAGAAGTGTCCTGTGCATGCAGTCTGTCCACGAGCCTTCCGCTCAGAGACGTTTAGTGCCTCTAAATGCCTGCAGAAATGGTGGGGGATAAATGGGAAGAGATGAGGTGCAGTTTGTGTGCACGCTGTGTACACGGTGCAGGCGTCACCCACTGAGAGCTCGGAGCCCTGCAGAGCGTCGTGGGTTTGTTTTCCTTCCTTGTAGCAGCGTGGTGCTTTTGTAGGTGCTGTGTGCACTGTAAGTGACTGTGAGCTGTGCTGAGACAACAGGGGTCCAGAGAGAGCCCCGCTGCAGCCTTTTGTTTGGGCGGTTTTCTTCCCTCTGGGGGATTAAAAGGGACTTGTTTTTACTCACAGGTGCAACTTGCTACTGCTCCAGCCTGTCAAGTGGAGATGATGACTTTCCTCCAACTGGGGCAGGGAGGAAAGTAGCAAAGAAATTTGTCTGCCAGCATGAAGTAGCAGGTCCGGAAGGTGGTAACAGGCGTGGCAGGCC
>NW_011259303.1:0-355 GCF_000146605.3 Meleagris gallopavo
CATAAACAACCTACTCCTGTACTTCAAGCACGGGTAAGAGAGTTACAAGACAAATCAACCACCAAGGTGAACTTCTCTAAAAGGTGATTGCTCCAGTTGCTGCAGACAGTGAAGGTAACAAATAGAGGGGCCCTGCCCCCAGCCGAGGGGGGGGAAAGGGGATAATAGAGTTTATTGGACTGTGTGGATTAGATGGCCTGGCACATCAGAATCACGAAAATATAAGGCCCTGGTGGATACTGGTGCACAGTGCACTCTAATGCCCTCGAGTCACCAAGGGACAAAATCAATTTATATTCATGGGGTGACCTGGAGGTTCCCAAGAGCTGACTATGTTGGAGGCCGAAATCAGCCT
>NW_011259304.1:0-501 GCF_000146605.3 Meleagris gallopavo
GCTGCAGACAGTGAAGGTAACAAATAGAGGGGCCCTGCCCCCAGCCAGGGGGGGGAAAGGGGATAATAGAGTTTATTGGACTGTGTGGATTAGATGGCCTGGCACATCAGAATCACGAAAATATAAGGCCCTGGTGGATACTGGTGCACAGTGCACTCTAATGCCCTCGAGTCACCAAGGGACAAAATCAATTTATATTCATGGGGTGACTGGAGGTTCCCAAGAGCTGACTATGTTGGAGGCCGAAATCAGCCTCACTGGTAAAGACTGGCAAAAACACCCTATTGTGACTGGCCCAGGGGCTCCATGCATACTTGGTATTGATTACCTCAGAAGGGGATATTTTTAAAGGGATCCCAAAGGGTATCGATGGGCCTTTGGAATAGCTGCTGTAGACACAGAAGGTGTTAAGCAGTTGTCTATTTTGCCTGGCCTGTCAGAAGATCCATCTGCCGTGGGTTGCTACGAGTGAAAGAGCAACAGTACCGATTGCTACAAAAA
>NW_011259305.1:0-536 GCF_000146605.3 Meleagris gallopavo
TTGAACTGGAATAATGGAAGGCCTAGCTCCAGGGATATGGAGAAGTGCCTACCTACCTGGACTTTAGGAATGTTTCTAAACAGGCATAAGAAATAAAATTTTAGTTCAATAAACCTTAATTTGTCTTTTCTTTCTAAATGACTTTTTCTATAGTTAGGATTCTGATTTAAATATAATCTCCTATACAGTTTGCCAAATGGAATCTTTTTTTGGGGGTAAAAAAAATACTCTGACAGTACTGGTGATAGTGCAGCAGGTTCATGTGAAATTTTTCTGTTATCATTCTTTTGATTTAAGTGTTGGATCTAAAATACTACATCAATTCATTTTAATGGTAGATAGTGATCTACTAAAGTAAAAAGGTTTGGAATCAATTTTAGAGGTTATTTATATATAAAAATCACACTGTTTTTAATCCACTTTGAAAAATATTAGAGTAATAAGGAGACTGAAGCTGATGTTTAAGCACATATACCAGGAGTTACCATAAACTAATAGAAATATACCCACATGACACCACTTCTTCCTTCTTATTG
>NW_011259306.1:0-510 GCF_000146605.3 Meleagris gallopavo
AGCATCAGGTGACCTTGCCGGAGTTATATCTCCTCGCTGACCGCAAGCCCCCTGGGGAAACGTAGCTGCTCTTCTCCGCTGGACAGGCACCCGGAACTTGAGCATCAGCAGTCAAAACCCCAGTGCATTGCATGATGTTATGATGTGGAATACCGATAATGAAAAATCATGAAACCATGACATTCCACCCCTTATTCCACATCACCACATCATGCTTAATATATACAAACAAAATATAAACACACGCACTAGGAATTACTGACTGCACTCCCTCAACATCAAGTTCCCTTGCGGTACACATTGAACATCCCCGTTTTCCTGCATCACCCACCAAGTGGACCCAGGTCCCTGGGCAAAAACAGTTCCACGAAGAGGTTTGTCCTTCTCAGAGGCTGGAATAACCCAAACTGCCTTTCCCAACATATTCTTTACATGTACAACAGGGACTTTATCTCCCTCTACGGTATGTAGGGAGCTGGACTGGGTTGGACCACCACGATTGATAGATCC
>NW_011259307.1:0-516 GCF_000146605.3 Meleagris gallopavo
TGGGGAGAAAACTGGGATTTGTGGCAGAATATATAATATTTTGGGGGGAGAAAATTACTATGACTTGGAGATATTGTCATATTTTGCGGAAGCAAACTGGTATATCTGGGAGAAAAAGTCATATTTCAGGGCACAAAGCTGGTATTTCTTGGAGAAAATGCCATATTTTTCGGGGACTAAACTGGTATTTCTGGCAGAAAACGTTGTGTTTGTCAGGAGAAAATGGGTATTTCTGGCACCAAATGTCATCTTTCATGGAGAAATGTGGCGTTTCTGGGAGAAAACGTGATATTTCTGGGGAGAATACTGCAGTTTCTGGGAGGAAATGTCATATTTTGGGGGGGGAAATCGTCCAATTTCTAGGACAAAATGTCATATTTTTGGTGGGAAAACTGGTATTTCTGCGAGACAATGTCCTATTTCCGGGAGAAAACTGGGTTTTCTGGTAGAAAACGTTGAGATTTGGTGAGAAAACTGGTATATCTGGCACAAAATATCCTATTTCTGGGAGAAAGC
>NW_011259308.1:0-515 GCF_000146605.3 Meleagris gallopavo
TCGTAGAAACTCTCGTATTTCTGGGAGAAAGCGGGGATTTCTGGTAGAAAATATCATATTTCTGGGGAGAATACTGCAACTTCGGGGAGAAAATGTCATATTTTGGGGAGAAAAGCTGGTATTCTGGGAGAAAATATATTTCTGAGAGACAACTGCAATTTCGTGGAGAAAACGCCATGTTTCTGGTTGAAATATGGGATTTGTGGGAGAAAAGTGCAGTTCCTGGCAGAAAAATGGCGTACTTTTGGGGAGAAGCGTGGAATTTCTGGGAGAAAATGGCGTATTTTTGCGAGATAACTGGTATTTCTGAGAGAAAATGTTATATTTTTGGGGAGAAAAACTCCTATTTCTTGGAGAAAATGTCATATTTTGAGGATTGAAAAACTGGCATATCTGGGAGAAAATGCCGTGTTTTGGGGGACTAAACTGGAATTTCTGGTTAGAAAACGTTGTGTTGTCAGGAGAAAACTGGTATTTCTGGCACAAAAATGTCATCTTTCATGGAGAAAGCTTGT
>NW_011259309.1:0-320 GCF_000146605.3 Meleagris gallopavo
ATAGAAAAGTGTGACGCGGGGAATACCAGCATGTCAGTCTCACCTCTGTGCTGGTCACGGATCATGGAGCAGATCATCCTGCAAGTGACTCTCAAGCACACATTCCAGTGCGTCACCAACCCTGTGCGTGAAAAGCTGCCTCCTAAGAACCAACCTAAACCTCCCCCTGTCTCACTTGAAAACCATTTCCCCTCGTCCTATCGCTATCCACCCTCCTAAACAGCCGTTGCCCCCTCCTGCTTATGCGCACCCTTCGAGTCTTAAAAGGCTGTCATGAGCTATCTCCAGAGCTTTTCTCTTCTCCCACACAAACAATCCCC
>NW_011259310.1:0-435 GCF_000146605.3 Meleagris gallopavo
CTGAAACGCTCTCCCTGAGAGCACTACAGCTGTCGCTCCTCGAACTTGCAAATGCCTTATTAGAGATTGTTTTCCCTTCCACTCTTTTCCTCTCTGAATGCAGATGTGTAGCAGTGGAAAACCTCACTAGAATGAATTGTGGCTCGAAATAAAGGCAGAGACATAGTATTCAGAGGTAGGCGTAGTGCATTCTGCGCTCCTTTCCGATGAGCGCACAGGAGCCCCGCTCACTCGTCGGAGAAAAGCAGCCGGCTGAAGTGGCCCGTTCTCGGCAAGCGAGAAACACGAGACCGCTGCTGACGGCTGAAAGCGGCATTTGGGGAGAAACGCCAGCTCCGGCATAGTCTCCGGAGCGGTTCAGCGCGAATGCCGCTTTCTACGCGTGAGAGCGAAGGAGTGCGATTCCGATGCCGACAAGTGCGAATTCAGCCTCCT
>NW_011259311.1:0-509 GCF_000146605.3 Meleagris gallopavo
GTTTAATCAGGGCTGCGACTCCGGGTGCAAGGGGGAGAGCTGCTCCTAACTCGCACAGCGTCAGGAAGAAGTGCTGCAGCGAGAGGCCGAACTGATACGTGATCAGTAGTTTCCAGGAATTGGGATCCACGTTCCTTACGTTCCGAGAACCCAGCAGCACGCGGCCCCCCTCGCGCGTGCGCAGTGAGCGGTGAGGGTCTCCTCCTGGTGGCCGTGGGATGCAGAATCCTCATCTTCCCCGCGGAGGCTCGCAGTCTTTCTCCCTGTTCGCTTCTGACCCTGCGGAGGGGCAGCCCCCCCAGCCCCGCTTCAGCTCGCCCTGCGGACATCGAATCGCCTCGCTGCCAGGCGTCCTCGGGCTGTTCTCCAACCCTTCTGTTTGCGGCCTTCAGCCCCTCCTTATCCCAGACCCGGAGTCTGCCATCCCTTATTTTCTGTCATTCTTGCTCCTACAAGCTGTCTCTAACTCCTCCCTCTCCCCCCATCCTTAGTCCCTGCCGAAGCCCTTT
>NW_011259312.1:0-373 GCF_000146605.3 Meleagris gallopavo
TGTTCACTTCTGACCTGCGGAGGGCAGCCCCCCCAGCCCCGTTTCAGCTCGCCCTGCGGACATCGAATCGCCTCGCTGCCAGGCGTCCTCGGGGCTGTTCTCCAACCCTTCTGTTTGCGGCCTTCAGCCCCTCCTTATCCCAGACCCGGAGTCTGCCATCCCTTATTTTTCTGTCATTCTCGCTCCTACAAGCTGTCTCTAACTCCTCCCTCTCCCCCCATCCTTAGTCCCTGCGAAGCCCTTTCCTCGCGTTTTTACTACGGGGCCCTTCTCGCCCTTCAGCACCGGCCCGCACCGCCGTAGCGGACGACCGCGCAGCAGGCGCGGGCTGCGGCCCCGCACGGCCTCCTGCACGCCCCGCCTCGGCCTCTCC
>NW_011259313.1:0-387 GCF_000146605.3 Meleagris gallopavo
ACAATAAAAAAGCCAACAAAAATCTAAAGGAAGAGTACGTGGGAAAGAAAGAAAGAAAGAAAACGAATGGGAATAAAAGAGAAGCAGCAAATTGAAAGTAGGAAAAGCAAAGCAAAGCAAGAAAACCAAAAAGCCAAGGAATAGAAAGAACAACAGGAAAAAAAAACAAAAGCAGCCCAAAGAAAATCAAACAAAAATGAAATAAGCATTGGAGAGCAAAGCAAAAGGAGCAGTAAAGAAATCAAAGGAGGCCGGCATGGGGACAAGGAAGGGGACACAGAAGGAAAGGAAGAGAAAGATGTAAAAGGATTAATGCAGCAGAACACAAAGCTATGCAAGGAAAACTAATTTGAAAAAGGAGGAATGAAAAAGAAACAGAACCAACAA
>NW_011259314.1:0-465 GCF_000146605.3 Meleagris gallopavo
GACACAGAAGGAAAGGAAGAGAAAGATGTAAAGGATTAATGCAGCAGAACACAAAGCTATGCAAGGAAAACTAACTTGAAAAAGGAGGAATGAAAAAGAAACAGAACCAACAAAAAGGGAAAAAAACAAACAATAAAACAAAGGAGCAGGAAAGGAAAATGTAAAGGGGGAAAAAAGTAACAAAAACTGGAAGGCAAAGCAAAGAAATACCAAGAAAGAGCAAAGACATAGAATGCAACATGATGGCAAAACAAAGGGTTCAAAGAAAGTAAAAACAAGGAACTGCCATCCCAAATTTTTCAAAGGACAGAAGAAATAAATAAATAAATGACAATAAAGAAAAAAAGACAAAGCAAAGCAGAAAGGAAACCAAAGCAAAGAGAGAAAACCATTAAGGAATGCAGAGCAGCGCAAAGAAAAGGTATGAAAGGAAAATAAAAGAAGCAAAGCAAAGCAATGGACAAA
>NW_011259315.1:0-437 GCF_000146605.3 Meleagris gallopavo
CCTCCTGGAGAAGTGAAGGCTCCAAGGGAACCTGGTAACAGCCTTTCAATACCTCAAGGAAAGAACAAGGGAAAATGGAGGTGAAATCTAAGGAAAATGTCTTGTACAGTGAGGGTGCTGAGGCAGTGGCACAGGTTGCCAGAGACATGGTGGATGTGCTGGCCCTTTCAAGGTGAGCCTGGCTCAGACTCTGAGCAACTTGATCTAGCTGTGGATGGTCAGCATGGGGGAGTCGGATCACATCGCAAACCTACCTGCATACAAGCAGCGCACCAACATGGGGGTGCATGATGTTCATTACCTGCTGGACACATCTCACACCACTGACTGGAGGAGCACAGGCAATCCTTCAACTCCATCAGGCTGCAAAATGAAATCAGAAGAGACGCAGAACAGAATTTAAAAACAACAAGGATGCACACAATGCCCTTAAAAAA
>NW_011259316.1:0-464 GCF_000146605.3 Meleagris gallopavo
TCCATCAGGCTGCAAAATGAAATCAGAAGAGACGCAGAACATAATTTAAAACACAACAAGGATGCACACAATGCCCTTAAAAAACACCGCATGGATGCAATTTAGCACATAGCCCTATTAATTACAGCCATCCAGCTTGAGATCCTCCAGAAAAGCAGAGCTCACAGCTCTGAAATCAAGCAGGAATCACTCCACCCCATTCTAAGGGCTCACCCACACCCAAAGGAAGCAGTCTCCAGATTCACATGCTGCTCTTACACCTAGCAGCCCTTCAGCGCACTTGCCACTACCCCCAAAAAGAGAAGATCACACGCCCTAGAAAGAAAAAAGAAACCACTTACCCCATTCCAAGGACCAATACTCCCCCACACTCTCAAGTGAAGGAAGCAGCTTCCAGGTCCAAATACCTACCAGCCCTTAAGTACGCTCAGGGTTCCCTGCTAAGAAAGAGAGAGAGCAGCTCC
>NW_011259317.1:0-432 GCF_000146605.3 Meleagris gallopavo
TCGGGCTGCATTCTTTCCAGATACCCCAAGAAAGGCACAGAGGTAAACTGTGAAAATAAGTGCTGTATTTAGTAAACACAGTAGGAAGAGGTCTAGAAACAGAAATAAATCCCAGCTCCCTTCTGATGCTGGGAACCCCATCTTTCTTCAGCATCAGACAGAGCCAGTGGATTTAGCCAAGTCACACTGTGCAGACCCTTTCCGTAGAGAGCTCTATCTTCTTTTCACATGAGGGAACTCTGTTTCTGTCATTATACCCTCCAGCACATGGAGTGCAGCAGGGCATGGTGCACTCTGCATGATTCCATTACTGCAGTTCCTCAGGGATAAGGGAAGGGCTCCTCAATTCCGAAATGCAAGGCCCAACAGTGAACACTTGTCAAGCCAAGGATGCAGGGAGCAACACATCAGTTGTATTCCATTCCCTCCTTC
>NW_011259318.1:0-439 GCF_000146605.3 Meleagris gallopavo
GGGGTGGAGCCTGGCTCTGCCCCACTCCACAGCCAAACTGCCCCCAGCTGTGCTCGCAGGGCTGCACCCCGCCCCAGGTGTTGCCACAAAAACAGGAGGGCAAGGGAATGCCCAGGCAAAGGCAAGGGCCAAGAGAACATGGAAGGAAATGCCAAGGATGACGGCCCAGACAATACGGCAGGGAACGCCAAAACTGAATGCCGACATGAATGTGGCAACACAAAGCCAAGGGGTCATTAGGCCAAGAGAATGGGGCAAGGACACAAAAATCGGGAAGGACGAAGAGAATGTAATAGTGAAAACAGTGCAAGACCAGAGACAAGCAAGACACAGAACAAAGAGGATAGGCAGCCTTCTGGGCACCATGAAGCGCAATTCAGAGCTCTGGGGGAACCCTATTGTGCCGGGCTGTGGAATGGGTAAACGCTGGCGGGTGTGG
>NW_011259319.1:0-494 GCF_000146605.3 Meleagris gallopavo
CCACTATCCCCTCATCAAGGTCATTGATGAAGATGTTGAACAAAGACCGGACCCAGCACAGACCCCTGGGGGGACACCACTGGTTACAGGTCTCCAGCCAGACTCTGCACCACCAACGACGACCCTCTGCGCTCTGCCAGTCAGCCAGTTCTCAACCCACCTCACTGTCCACTCATCTATCCCACACTTCCTCAGCTTTGTTATAAGGATGTCGTGGGAGACAGTATCAAACGCCTTTCTAAAAATCAAAGGTAGATTACATCTACCGCTCTTCCTCCATCCACCCAGCATGTGACAGCATCATAGAAGGCCACCAAGTTGGTCGAGCACGACCTCCCCTTGGTGAACCCATGCTGACTACTCCTGATAAACCTCCTTTTTCTCCCCAGTTGTCTGGAGATGGTATCCAGCACAAGCTGTTCCATCACCTTTCCAGGACGGAGGTGAGGCTGACAGGCCTATAATTACCCGGATCTTCCTTCTTGCCCTTTTTG
>NW_011259320.1:0-520 GCF_000146605.3 Meleagris gallopavo
TGGAATGTATGGGGCTGCTGAATCACGGCCTGAACCTTTGATTGATCACCTGAGGCGAGCAATGAGTCAGCCACGGGAGCACAGGTGAAGGCAATTCAGCTGTGCTGCAGGAAGGGGTGGAGCCTGGCTCCACCTCTCCTAGACCCATTTAAGAGCTGACTGCCAGTGGGGAAGGATCTCTCTCTGGAGATCCGCTCCATCAGGAGTTCGTCTGGCGAGCCCAGGACAGGGGTGAGTGACTTTCTCTTATTTCTCCAATATAAATGCTATTAGCCGAGCTCCTGGATATGGATCTATACCATCTGTATATCCATTGATTAAACAATTGGCGAGCCAGGCAATTGTTTGATGTAAATCCACTTTACATCATGTCTCTTTATGGGGTTTCTGTGAATGGGTCAAGGGGGAGAACACCATTCCCTAGTTAAATGATCCCGGCAGATCCCAGGGTTTCTGGGATCTCCTTCTTATCAACTGGCAACTATAATTGAGAAATGGGTCCCCTGCGTACTTGGGAGTA
>NW_011259321.1:0-457 GCF_000146605.3 Meleagris gallopavo
AATACCTAAAGGAAGAACAAGGGAAATGGAGGTGAATCTAAGGAAATGTCTTCTACAGTGAGGGTGCTGAGGCAGTGGCACAGGTTGCCAGAGACATGGTGGATGTGCTGGCCCTTTCAAGGTGAGCCTGGCTCAGACTCTGAGCAACTTGATCTAGCTGTGGATGGTCAGCATGCGGGATCGGATCACATCGCAAACCTCTGCATACAAGCAGCGCACCAACATGGGGTGCATGATGTTCATTACCTGCTGGACACATCTCACACCACTGATTGGAGGAGCCCTGGCAATCCTTCAACTCCATCAGGCTGCAAAATGAAATCAGAAGAGACGCAGAACATAATTTAAAACACAACAAGGATGCACACAATGCCCTTAAAAAACACCACCGCATGGATGCAATTAGCACATAGCCCTATTAATTACAGCCATCCAGCTTGAGATCCTCCAGAAAAAG
>NW_011259322.1:0-330 GCF_000146605.3 Meleagris gallopavo
TTCATTACCTGCTGGACAGATCTCACACCACTGATTGGAGGAGCCCCAGGCAATCCTTCAACTCCATCAGGCTGCAAAATGAAATCAGAAGAGACGCAGAACATAATTTAAAACACAACAAGGATGCACACAATGCCCTTAAAAAACACCCACCGCATGGATGCAATTAGCACATAGCCCTATTAATTACAGCCATCCAGCTTGAGATCCTCCAGAAAAGCAGAGCTCACAGTTCTGAAAGAAAGCAGGAATCACTCACCCCATTCTAAGGCTCACCCACACCCAAGAAGCAGTCTCCAGATTCACATGCTGCTCTTACACCTAGCAGCC
>NW_011259323.1:0-488 GCF_000146605.3 Meleagris gallopavo
TGGTGGGATGTGCCACATCTTTGTGAGGCAATCGGTGTTTGTGAGGGCCAATGGCATATATTCTGGATCGAAATGGTCTTTCCGCAGTAAAAATGCCAAAAGTCTGGGAGTAAGTGTCATGATGAGGAATGTAATGGAGTGTAATTGGGAGGAACTGGGAGGAATTTCTCGGAGTCGTGGTCTTTGTGGGTGCATATGTCCCATTTAGGGAAGGAAAGGAGTATTTCTTAGCAGAACTGCCATAGCATGTAGGGAAAATGTCCTATCCTTGGGAGAGAAGTGGTATTTGTGGGAGAAGATGTCCTATTCTTGGTTGCAAGTGTCCAATTTGGTCTTGTCATCTAGTCTTTTTGGGAGAAAACGTGCGGTAGTTTGAAGAAAACAGGTATGCCTGGGAGAAAATATCATCTTTTTGGTAAGCACAGGCCCAATTTCCAAGTGAAATGTGGTATTTCTGGGAGAAAATGACAAGTACGTGGGAGAAAAGT
>NW_011259324.1:0-487 GCF_000146605.3 Meleagris gallopavo
CAGGGAGGGGTGGAGCCTGGCTCTGCCCCACTCCACAGCCAAACTGCCCCCAGCTGTGCTCGCAGGGCTGCACCCCGCCCCAGGTGCGGGTTCCACAAAAACAGGAGGGCAAGGGAATGCCCAGGCAAAGGCAAGGGCCAAGAGAACATGGAAGGAAATGCCAAGGATGACGGCCCAGACAATACGGCAGGGAACGCCAAAACTGAATGCCGACATGAATGTGGCAACACAAAGCCAAGGGGTCATTAGGCCAAGAGAATGGGGCAAGGAACACAAAAATCGGAGGACAAGAGAATGTAATAGTGAAAACAGCGCAAGACCAGAGACAAGCAAGACACAGAACAAAGAGGATAGGCAGCCTTCTGGGCACCATGAAGCGCAATTCAGAGCTCTGGGGGAACCCTATTGTGCCGGGCTCTGGAATGGGTAAACGCTGGCGGGTGTGCATCGCCCTTACTGCTGGCAGACAATGACCAGTCAGCAAAGT
>NW_011259325.1:0-419 GCF_000146605.3 Meleagris gallopavo
GGCCCTTCTGCCTCCGAGTGCCGGCACGCCGGCACGCCGGCCCGTGCCCTCGCTCATTCTCTCTCGCCTTCGTCTCGGAAGGAGAACAGAAAAAAAAAAGGAGGAAGGGGCGCGCTCCCTCTCTCTCGCCTGCATCCGCTACGCCCCAGCGGCGCGGTAGCCGGCTTCCTCCCGCTCGGCTCATCTCTCTCGCCTTCTAGGGTTCGCCCTGGCGGCGCGGGAGCCGGCTTCCCTTACGCGCGTTCTCGCTCGCCTTGCCCGGCTTTTTTCGCTGCTCGCCCGAGAGACCGCCTTAGGATACCACCGAGCGGCGGGACGGGGCGCGAAGGACAAACCGAGGCGACCGGATCCAGGAAAGAACCGCCGCCCGAGAAAGCCGCCGCCGCCGCCGCCGCCGATCCCCCTCTCTGTTCGGCCGG
>NW_011259326.1:0-420 GCF_000146605.3 Meleagris gallopavo
AGCTCCCACTATGGGGGCTGAGGACACTGTGAGCAGCTCGAGGACTTCCCAGGGGAAGTGGGGACAGCACATCAAGGTGTCACATCCCCAAAGTTGGGGACGCCCCAGAGTGTGACACCCTGAAGCTGGGGACACCCCTATGTCATCCCCACAGTGTCACAGCCCAAAGCTGCCAACAAATCTGTGTCACCCCAATGGTGTCCCACCCCAAAGTTGAGGACACCCCCCCGTGTCACACCACGAAGCTGGGGACCCCTCTCTGTCACTCCAACGGCGTGACAGGTTGGCGTTGGGGACACCCCACAGACTCAAAGCCCAGGGCCCCATCCAGCCTGGCCTTGAACACCTCCAGGGATGGACGGGCATCCACAGCCTCTCTGGGCAGCTGTTCCTGCACCTCACCGCTCTCATAGCAAAGAA
>NW_011259327.1:0-461 GCF_000146605.3 Meleagris gallopavo
AGCTCGAGGACTTCCCAGGGGAAGTGGGGACAGCACATCAAGGTGTCACATCCCCAAAGTTGGGGACGCCCCAGAGTGTGACACCCTGAAGCTGGGGACACCCCTATGTCATCCCCACAGTGTCACAGCCCAAAGCTGCCAACAAATCTGTGTCACCCCAATGGTGTCCCACCCCAAAGTTGAGGACACCCCCCCGTGTCACACCACGAAGCTGGGGACCCCTCTCTGTCACTCCAACGGCGTGACAGGTTGGCGTTTGGGGGACACCCCACAGACTCAAAGCCCAGGGCCCCATCCAGCCTGGCCTTGACACCTCCAGGGATGGACGGGGCATCCACAGCCTCTCTGGGCAGCTGTTCCTGCACCTCACCGCTCTCATAGCAAAGAACTTCCCCCTGACATCCAACCTAAATCTTCCCTGCCTCAACTTCAAACCATTTTCCCTGTCCTGCTGTTATCTG
>NW_011259328.1:0-550 GCF_000146605.3 Meleagris gallopavo
CAATTATTTTTTTCTCTTATCTGGAAAACAAAAAACATTTTCCACTGCCATCTCAAGCTTACCTCTTGTTTCAAAGGAGGTATGCTTACTCTGGAAAATACACTCTGTAATTAGACTGTGTATGTAAAGGAGCCAAATTAAGGCTCAGTGGGTACCCTGTAATTGTGACATGATTAAGTTCTGAGTTGCTCAAGCTCTGCAGCTGCAATGGTCTCAGCATTTGGGCTGCTTTCCCGTGTTGTTCCCATACTGGGATTGTTTATATGCAGAACATTCGCCATTCACAAGAAGAGGGGTTATGTAAAAATAGTTTAATCCTTAAGGAAAAAAAAAAAAAAAACTACCAGTAATTTCAGTGTTCCTTTAGGGGCTGTGGAAGATAGCACTCCACCCCCGTGCTCCCCCAAGAAACTTTGGCATCTGTAATCAAACCATCACACTAATTACTGGAAACCGGAGTCTGGTGAGGCTGCAGACAGGCCCTCAAGGAGACATTCCCAAAATATCCAGACGAATAATTTCTTTTTTTTCCTCTATCCTAATGACTTTC
>NW_011259329.1:0-356 GCF_000146605.3 Meleagris gallopavo
AAATCTATGATCGTTTTCCCTGATTTGATGCTAAATTTCTTAGAGTCACGTCCTTAAGATGTGACAAAATCTGAAAGGCTCTTCTGTTTTGTCACACTGTTCTGAAGAATATCATATTTTTCACGTTCCACATTTTTCACACTTCTAAACATGAAAAAAATATATTTAAAAAAAGAGGGAAGAGGAGTGAAGGGAAGGAAAGTAAAGGAAGGGAGGGAAAGGAAGGAAGGAAGAAGAGAGAGAGAGAGAGAGAGAGAGAGAGAGAGAGAGAGAGAGAGAGAGAGAGAGAGAGAGAGAGAGAGAGAGAGAGAGAGAGAGAGAGAGAGAGAGAGAGAGAGAGAGAGAGAGAGAGAGAG
>NW_011259330.1:0-502 GCF_000146605.3 Meleagris gallopavo
TCCCTGAGCTGCTCCCCATCAGACTTCTGCCATCACAGCTTTGTTGCCCTTCTCTGGACACACTCCAGGTCTCAGCGTCCTTCTTGCAGTGAGGGGCCCAACACTGAGCACAGCACTGAGGTGCAGTCTCCCCAGAGCTGTGTACAAGGGGAGGTCACCTCCTGCTGGCTGCACCAGTGCCGGGATGGCACTGGCCTTCTTGGCCACCTGGGCACACTGCTGGCTCGTGGTCGAGTCTGTGTGCTGGAAGGAAAGGCGCTGCTGGGATGTGCTCGTGGCTACAGAAACTTCAAGCACAACTCATGGCCACAGAGTGAGCTCAGGCTGCAGTTCACAGCTGAAGAAACCTCACAGCGTGGCACTGAGCAGCAGGGCGGTCCTTGCATCTCTGCAAGACGTCCTTTCCAACTCGGGATATTCTACAGCACTCTGAATGAAGCCAGCAGCCCGGCACAGGGCCTCGGGTATTACTACAATCCCACACATGGTACCATCAAAGCCA
>NW_011259331.1:0-406 GCF_000146605.3 Meleagris gallopavo
GAACGTTGATTAATAATATTAATATTCATTAGTAATAATGAATAATAATTTAATTTCCCTGATACAATAAAAAGAGCATGTCTTTTTTTTATGCTTTGCACTTGTATGAGTCACCATCCTATTTTGCTAATTGCTCAAATGAAAACATCTGGAAGACATTTGTGTGCTTTTTGTTTTATTAAATACAGGAGTTAGAGCATGAAAAACTGTGGCCTGCTGAAATAGTAATGTATGAAGACAACATGAAATTTTAGATTCCGTTTTAATAAGGCATCTAATTATTTCTGATATCAACGTTCAAGTGCTGTGGATTCCATATTTAGTGGAGTCGAATAATCCACTGCAATGAAATACATTGACATTAATAAAGAAATAAAGAGCCAAAATATTTCACAATGGTAAATTC
>NW_011259332.1:0-557 GCF_000146605.3 Meleagris gallopavo
GCTGTTGCATGCCAATGTATTGCTGTTGTTGTGTTTGCTTTAGCAAGTTTATGTCCTGCATCCAGCTGCTCTCATTTCATATTTCATCTGAGTTTTTACTTAGATATCCAGACAGCCAATCTGTAGTGAATGAAAATGCTATAATTTAGATGCTACATACTGTCAGTAGCATTATTTGAAAGATCCCTCCTTATCTGCATGATTAAATTGGCATTGGTTGTAATTTCTTGGAATCAGTAAAGCACATTCATCAATGTATTGAATGTAAGAAAAGAGGTAAAGTGCTTCTTTTTGATTGGAAATCGCTTTTTTTTCCTGAAAAAAATGCCAAAAATTTACACATGAGGAATTACAGCAAATGCTGATACTGCTGTTCCAAGCCTGTCCACTCCAAAATGTTTATCACCAGTATGGGGGTGGCCAGTTACAGTTCTGAATTCTGCTTAAACTGCAGCTTGAAAACTGTGCATCTACTGGGGTAAAAAAAAATGTTTCCACAGTCATGTTTATTCTTTGTTTATTGTCATCTGCTTATTTGCCACTACTCCATTCAGTTC
>NW_011259333.1:0-517 GCF_000146605.3 Meleagris gallopavo
CTAGTTTTAGAATAATGATTAATGCTTGCATAATTTAGGAAAACAAACAAACAAACAAACATAAGTTATTTACTCAAATTCAGGCTTACGTTATATGCTAGCAATCAAAAAATAAGATACTAACCTGAGTATTACGCATAGACATTTTGTCAAATAGGTTTGTGCCTACAGCCAATACAGAAAAATCGGTATGAATATTCACAGCAGAAAGTGCCTTATCTGAAAGGGAGCACTTGTTCTACCAGACACTCTATGTAACGACATGCAGTGGATTAAAAGGGAGTGTTTGCATAAAGGGATGTTTGGGTTATAAAAAGGAATGGATATTTCAGAGGGACCATTCCATTACAGGAGTAATCTTTCTCCATTTTGTCCTAATGATTTCAGATATCTCTCTGCATGATTGAAATTTAAAGTAATCACATTTCTATTGATAAAGATGAAGATATTTTCTTAGAAGATTTTTCTGCTGCTCTATCAAGAAGGAAAAGACAATACTGTCAGCTGAGACACAGAC
>NW_011259334.1:0-353 GCF_000146605.3 Meleagris gallopavo
TCATCTGTATTTTCACATTTTTGAATGGCTGCCAAAACGGTAGAAGTATTACTGGGCTTACCTATATGCTCTTTGTCTTATTTCCAGATGTGAGTCTTTTTTTTCTTGTGGTTCAGTTGTCAGGATTTGTCCTCAGGTGATAATAACTTTAATGTACTTTCTGCCAGTTTCTATTTGATAGTGTTACCTGGCACATGAGGGTTCAGCAAATTAAAAAAAAAAGGAAAAGAAAAATGAAAATGTGAAAGGAAAGAGAATGTCATATCAGAAACATTTAGTGGCAGATGGATGAGGAGTAAAGGAGCTTGTGTGTTTTTGTGTGTTTTTTTTTTGTGTGGCTTTTGCTATTTTTG
>NW_011259335.1:0-351 GCF_000146605.3 Meleagris gallopavo
CTGTACCATTTATGTCTGTTTCATGCCTTTCATAGTTTTCCTTGATGTAAATCAACCTGGATCAAGTCTGAGGACATCATCAAGACTGAAGAAAATAAACCAATTGAGGGCAGGAACAAAGTGAAGGAAAAGTAAACCCCAAGGATACTAAGGAAGAGAACTACAAGGAGAAAATACAAATTTCAGAGTGTTAAAATAAACCATGAAGAAAACTGTACAAAACGGTTACAGTTTAGAGGGACAGTAGCAACCTCACTGTAGCTATGGTATTAAAATCAGTTCAGTTTTATCTTTTTTTATTTTTCCTCAACGAACCACGTTGGGGGTTTCTTATCACACTCCAAGATACAT
>NW_011259336.1:0-365 GCF_000146605.3 Meleagris gallopavo
TCCCCCAACGGGAGGATTTATGGGGACCCGATGGCGTCCCCGTGGTTGGGGACAAACTCACTTTGACGCTCCAGGTCCCGCAGGGTGATGGTGGAGAGGGGCTGGGGGGCTCTGCGGGCGGTACAGCTGCAGGGCGGCCAGCAGGTCGGTGGCCAATGTCACCTCCGTGTCCCATTCGTAGCTCTCGTCCACAGACGTGTCCCTCCTGTGGGGACAGTCGGGAGGGAGGGGGGCACCTCCTGGTCCACTTCCCCATCTGCCACCACTGTCCCCATCCTCCGTGCCCAAGTGTCACCACGTCCCCATCCCCAATGCACCACCATCGTTCCCACTGTCCCCATCCCCACGTGTCACCATGTCCCCAA
>NW_011259337.1:0-517 GCF_000146605.3 Meleagris gallopavo
AGTAAAACAAATGTGAAGTGGTATTTTTCCAGACTGTTCTGCCATTCACCATCAATCTGTTCTGCCATTCACCATCAATCTTGTGCCTGAAGTGTTAATTTTAATTTTTTTAAATAATTTTTAATTTTTTAAATTTATTTTTAATGGTCATCAAGATTTTTCCTGTAAATTTTAAACAAAACAAAATAAGGCAAACCAAACAAAAAATACAGCAAAATGCATTGTGACAGGGTGGTCTGCACCTTAATTATACAAAGTCAGTAAGAGACAGTTGGTCTGAATCTCATTATTGTTTTATTTGTCAGTAACTAAGTCTGTGGTAGTATGTACTACATTTCAGAATCCAGACATCTGCCCTATTCAACAGATTCATAAGGAATTGATTCCCTGTCATTGTTCTCAGGTACCTTTCATTCTTTCTGTAAGACAAACATTTTGATAATGACATTTGTGCGGATATTTCAACTGATATACTGTGATGGATTTTCAGAGGAGCTGGCTTGAAGTTAGTATAAAA
>NW_011259338.1:0-445 GCF_000146605.3 Meleagris gallopavo
TGGCGGTGGAGGGTGCTCCCTCAGGCGGTTCCTGCCCGCATCGTGCGCCTAAAATAAAGAAAACAACCCCGTTCTTTAAGATTCGGTTCCCCGTAACGAAATTCCTGCACGGTCTCCTAGCGCCGGGGCCATGGAGCAGCCTCCAGCAGCAAGGGCAGCCCAGCGTTGGGGCCACCGAGCTGCTCCTCACCCCTGCCCTCACCGAGCAGAGAGGTTGAGAGAGGTTGCTGCCTTCCCATAGCTTCGCTAGCGCTGGAGAATCTTTCAAACATTTTATTTGAAGTCTTTTTTGAAGGATAACTAGAATTGCTTGCGGGAGCCACAAATGATGGGAGCCATATGTAATTACAAACCCAGAAACATCCCACCCAGAAGCAGTTAGCAATAGGATCGATGATTAATGTTGTCAGCCACTGTGAATGTTACAGCTTTTGGCTCCTTTCTT
>NW_011259339.1:0-489 GCF_000146605.3 Meleagris gallopavo
AGAAAGTATTCTAAAGGGAAAAAAGACAAGGGATTAACCTAGTACAGTCACATCCACAGAGCTGCAGCATCTCAGCTACGTCTCTCCTCCATTCTTCCAACTCAGGGAGACGGGGCATGTAATCAAACTGGAGATGTGAAAGGAGAAGTGATGGTGATCTGAAAGTGTGGCCAAAATACTTCTGTAGGCAGAATACAGCTTGAAGGACTAGAAAAAAAAAAATAAAAATCCCCATCATTTTAATTTTGTTGTTAGCAAATATATAGCAAAAACATACCACAGCTTTGCTCCAGCTTCGCTAGATACATTCTGCATGTATACTTCCTTTAGAATGAATAAGCATACAAATTCCTGCATGCTCAATCTTGTTGTCTGTGGCAAATTTTGTAAGGGTAGAAAGGGGAGACACAAATGTCTGTTGCCAAGAGGCAGGTATATGCCTAGGAACGCAGTGCTGTCAGCAAGTGCCTACACTCTAACACGCATTGT
>NW_011259340.1:0-536 GCF_000146605.3 Meleagris gallopavo
AAGAGTCTGGCCTCACCATTCTGCCCTCCACACCTTAGATATTTATTCTTAGCCTCAAGGATTCCTCAGGAGAGGGCTAGTTATCATAGGCCCAAAGTGCTCCAGCTGGAATTGACAGAATCACTAAAGAGGTTGCAACATCTCACAGCTTTTAATTACTGCGTGTAGTCTTTTTAGTCCTTTTTCCTTTTTCCCTCCCAGGATAGGAAATTCTTCCTCCTCACTATCATTGTTTATTTTCTTCTAATTACTCTCAATTCATCTCTCTATTTATACTCAGTCAATTCCAGGTGATCCTTAGACAGCACCTCCACTTTGAGAAAATTTAGTCTATGAAGGACTCCTTCTAGCCAAACATCCTAAAATTCCAAGAAAATTTATATCCCCAAAATATTTGTTGATCTTCAATTTCTTTTCTTTTCTTTTCTTTTCTTTTCTTTTCTTTTCTTTTCTTTTCTTTTCTTTTCTTTTCTTTTCTTTTCTTTTCTTTTCTTTTCTTTTCTTTTCTTTTCTTTTCTTTTCTTTTCTTTTTTTTC
>NW_011259341.1:0-553 GCF_000146605.3 Meleagris gallopavo
AAAGTTAAGCAGCTCTCTGTCTTGCCTGGCCTGTCAGAAATCCGTCTGTTGTGGGGCTGCTACGAGTAAAGGAGCAGCAGGTACAGATTGCTACAAAACAGTGCAGTATCGCAAGGCAGTACCGCAAGAAGGCAGCACTGCACCAACAGGATTTAATGCAGGGATAGCTGCTGAGGGACAGTCTACATCACATGTGCCACAGTTTGTTGAAAAGTTTGCCGGCCAGACCAGGCAGGAACGGTGCAAAAATGCTGCTGAGAACATTCATAGCTGAGCTAATCCTGGTGCCCACCTCCGTGTTCTTGTTCTCCTTCTGCAGCTCTGTGATCAGCTCTGTGATCAGCTCCTGCATGGCTTCGTGCTTGAAGCCCTCCTGCAGCGGTGCTTCATACTCCTGTGGGACAGGGAGCAGTGTTAGTAGCAGCGCACAACTCCACAGCACAGCCACAATGTGCTGTTGCCACCACACAACACCTCCATGGTACGCTCACAACACCATCGCAGTGCTCACCTTCTTGTGGTGCTCCAGCATATGCTGCTGCTCCTCCAGCCG
>NW_011259342.1:0-494 GCF_000146605.3 Meleagris gallopavo
TTATTTCTAGTGCCCAAACTTGCAGAAACTAAGTTACGCTAATGGTGGGGTTTCCAGATTTGAGAGCCAGGTGACTGAAACCAATTCCGGTTCTCCTCAAAGCAGAGCTGTTGGTCAGACTTGCTGGCACTAGATACTAACCATGGCGGTGAGATGGGCCGATGAGGTGTCAATCTCAGAGTCAGAGATGCTTTTGTAGTTCTTTTATGGCTGCACGGTAGGGAGCCCGTTTGGCAGGGGGTTGGACTCAGTTATTCCTTGGGGTCCCTTCCAACCCAGTTCTGTGATTCTGTGATTTTAATCCTTGCTTCTTGCAGCAGTAACAGTGTTTCAGAAGAGAGAAAAGCACGGCGGGCATCAACTGCATTTCCTGGTTGGTCAAGCTGTCCTGAGACTTGGCCTGACTACTGCACCTGGAAGCGTGTGCAAAGTCTGCAGACGCAGAGGGATGAAGAACTTTTCCCTGCAGGTTGAGCTTGTCTAAGGTTGGTCAG
>NW_011259343.1:0-526 GCF_000146605.3 Meleagris gallopavo
CGCTTAAATAACTTCTGTGCACGACCCCTCCAGCTGCAATATTAGACCTCTGTTTGTTTTTTAGCTGTTGAAATTTAAGCCTGCTAAATATCAGAAATCAGCTAAAGATGCCAGCACTGCAGCTGAGGGCTGTAACTGGCCCATACCTGGGCTGCTGTGCAAGCTCTGACTTCTGCTTGCTTGCTCTGCTTTCTTGCATGAACACAAACCTCTCCCAAGAGTTCAGATTCTCCCTGAGACTTGATCTGATCTAAGCCTAGAAAATGGGAGAGCTGGCTGAACGTGGCATGCTGATAACAGCCTCCTTAATGTCCAGCAGAGCAGTGTAACAAGTATCTTAGATCACTAATCCCAAGTGGTTGAATAACCGAAATTTTTGCTTGTTTCAACATTCCTTGAGTTTTGCTTTAAGAATTTAATATAAAAGCAACCCTACATGTGTAGTGTGTTTTGTTTTTTGGCTAATATTTCTTGCCGTGAATGAATGACCGTTGGTGGTAGGAAGCAGCAGAGTGGGTGAGAAGCA
>NW_011259344.1:0-499 GCF_000146605.3 Meleagris gallopavo
TTGGGAAAGGCAGTTTGGGTTATTCCAGCCTCTGAGAAGGACAAACCTTCTTCGTGGAAACTGTTTTTGCCCAGGGACCTGGGTCCACTTGGTGGGTGATGCAGGAAAACGGGGATGTTCAATGTGTACCGCAAGGGAACTTGATGTTGAGGGGAGTGCAGTCAGTAATTCCTAGTTGCGTGTGTTTATATTTTGTTTGTATATATTTAAGCATGATGTAGTGATGTGGAATAAGGGGTGGAATGTCATGGTTTCATGATTTTTCATTATCAGTATTCCACATCATAACATCATGCAATGCACTGGGGGTTTGACTGCTGATGCTCAAGTTCCGGGTGCCTGTCCAGAGGAGAAGAAGAGCTACGTTTCCCCAGGGGGCTTTGCGGTCAGCGAGGAGATATAACTCCCGGCAAGGTCACCTGATGCTCTCTTCTCTGCCTGCGCTGCTTCGCTTTGCGCTTCTCTGCCTGCGCTGCTTCGCTTGCGCTTCTCTGCCTGC
>NW_011259345.1:0-390 GCF_000146605.3 Meleagris gallopavo
CTAGCAATGGTCTTTCTGGTGGGATGTGCCACATCTTTGTGAGGCAATCGGTGTTTGTGAGGGCCAATGGCATATATTCTGGATCGAAATGGTCTTTCCGCAAGTAAAATGCCAAAAGTCTGGGAGTAAGTGTCATGATGAGGAATGTAATGGAGTGTAATCGGGAGGAACTGGGAGGAATTTCTCGGAGTCGTGGTCTTTGTGGGTGCATATGTCCCATTTAGGGAAGGAAAGGAGTATTTCTTAGCAGAACTGCATAGCATTTAGGGAAAATGTCCTATCCTTGGGAGACAAGTGGTATTAGTGGGAGAAGATGTCCTATTCTTGGTTGCAAGTGTCCAATTTGGTCTTGTCATCTAGTCTTTGGGAGAAACGTGCGGTAGTTTGAAG
>NW_011259346.1:0-322 GCF_000146605.3 Meleagris gallopavo
ACCTGATGTGGCCTTCCAGGAATTAGATGGGGAACTGCTAAGCAGGAGGGAAGGCAGCTTTTAACATGGGGAGAGAGCAACAGAGCAAAGGGGAAGAGTTTTCAACAAAAAGAGTGGAGAGTTAGTTCAGGTATCAGAGAGAAATTTATCAGTGAGAGGGTGATGAGGTGCTGGAACAGCCGCCCAGAGAGCCTGTGGATGCCCCCGTCCATCCCTGTGGATGAGGGGTTCAAGGCCAGGCTGGCTGGGGCGCTGGGCAGCCCCAAAAGAGGGGAACTGATCCCATGGATCCAGCCGTGCTGGAGCCCGGCAGAGTCAGGCA
>NW_011259347.1:0-430 GCF_000146605.3 Meleagris gallopavo
CAAGAAATAGCAGATTTTTCCCAAAAAATATGATATTTTTCTCCAAGAAATGCCAGTTTTATCGCATAAATACGACATTTTATACCGCAAATAGCCGCTTTCTCCCAAAAAATATGCAGTTTTCTGCCAGGAACTGCAGTTTCCTCCCAACAAATACCTTTTTTTCTACAATAAATAGGACCTTTTTTCCCAGAAATACCAGATTTTTGCCCCCCAAAACATGACATTTTCTCCCAGAAATACGAGTTTTCTCCCAAAATATGATATTTTTGCTCCAGAAATTCCAGTTTTTATCACCAAAGACTCTACGTTTTTCACCAGAAATACCTATTTTTATCCCCCAAACATGACATTTTCTCCAGAAATACCAGATTTCTTCCCTTTAAATATGACACCTTTTCCAAGAAATAGTACATTTTTCCCCAAAAAG
>NW_011259348.1:0-506 GCF_000146605.3 Meleagris gallopavo
TCGGTGAGGAGGAGCTGGAGGAGCCGCAGCTCTCGGCTGGCTGCAACCACCCCGACATCCCCCAGCTGCCGGACGCGCCGTGTGGGACGGGCACCTCTGGGAGGGCACTGTCTGCACGGGCTGTGCAGCCCGCCTAGCGCAA
Organism: Meleagris gallopavo; assembly: GCF_000146605.3. NCBI lineage: Eukaryota > Metazoa > Chordata > Aves > Galliformes > Phasianidae > Meleagris > Meleagris gallopavo. The sequence continues at coordinate 143 of NW_011259348.1, forward strand.
GCAGGGGGAAGCGGCGCGGTGCCGGCAGCACTGCGGGGAAACCTGCCGTGCTGCAGCGTGTGCCCAGTGCCTCCGGTCCTGCTGTGGGCACCGCAGGGCGCAGCCCGGCTCCGTCCTCTCCTGCGGGGACCGACGGCCGTGCCCGGGATCCCCCCGAGCTCCTCTGCTGCAGGCTGAGCCGCCCCAGCTCTCCCGGAATCCCCGCCCCAGCCGTTTCCCACCCAGTGCTGAGGAGGGGAGGGGATTTTGGGGGGAGGAACGGGGCAGGTGGTTGCAGTCCTATGACGCGGCCATTTGCGGTGCCCCGTCCTTGCACTGAGGTGGACACGGGGATGGGGGGTCTTTGGAGCTGCAGAATTGACCG
>NW_011259349.1:0-572 GCF_000146605.3 Meleagris gallopavo
GCGGGCCCGGGTGGAGCCGCCGCAGGTGCAGATCTTGGTGGTAGTAGCAACTATTCCAACGAGAGCTTTGAAGGCCGAAGTGGAGCAGGGTTCCATGTGAACAGCAGTTGAACATGGGTCAGTCGGTCCTAAGCGATAGGCGAGCGCCGTTCTGAAGGGACGGGCGATGGCCTCCGTTGCCCTCGGCCGATCGAAAGGGAGTCGGGTTCAGATCCCCCGAATCCGGAGCGGCGGAGACGGGCGCCGCGAGGCGCCCAGTGCGGTAACGCAAGCGATCCCGGAGAAGCCGGCGGGAGCCCCGGGGAGAGTTCTCTTTTCTTTGTGAAGGGCCGGGCGCCCTGGAACGGGTTCGCCCCGAGAGAGGGGCCCGCGCCTTGGAAAGCGTCGCGGTTCCGGCGGCGTCCGGTGAGCTCTCGCTGGCCCGTGAAAATCCGGGGGAGAGGGTGTAAATCTCGCGCCGGGCCGTACCCATATCCGCAGCAGGTCTCCAAGGTGAACAGCCTCTGGCATGTTGGACCAATGTAGGTAAGGGAAGTCGGCAAGCCGGATCCGTAACTTCGGGATAAGGATTG
>NW_011259350.1:0-883 GCF_000146605.3 Meleagris gallopavo
CCGGGCCCAGCTGAGCCAGCTGGCAAAGTCAGGAATTGGAGACATGAAAGCAAGTAAGATCAGGAAGAGATTCAGGCTGACCTTCATCCTGTTCTCTTCCACGGACCACTCTCAGCACACAAAGTGGCTGTCACCCAGAGCAGAGCTCCAGCAGTGACCACCAGGACGGAGCGACTGCCCCAAGTGTCTGAGCTGGGGAGGCTGCCAGCGTGACTTAGTAAAGACTGAAGTCCTGCCCCGCCTGTGATGTCACAATGCCTTTCCCGGTGCGGGCGCAGCCGTGCACCCAGCTTGGGGCTGGGGACCCTACCCCAAATCCCACCTCCCTGTTCCACCTCCCTTTCATCGCTGCACTCTGTAATTTCATGAGCACACGAGGTCATAGAATCACAGAATCACAGAGCGTCCTGGGTTGAGAAGGCCCACAGTGATCACCTAGTTCAACCTCCTGCTACAAGCAAGGTAGCCAACCACCAGAGCAGGCTGCCCAGAGCCACATCCAGCCTGGCTTTGAATGCCTCCAGGGATGGGGCATCCACAGCCTCCTTGGGCAACCTGTTCCAGTGTGTCACCACCCTCTGGGTGAAAAACTTTCTCCTACTGTCTAACCTAAACCTCTCCTGTCTTAGTTAAAAGCCATTCCCCCGTATCCCATCACTATCCACCCTCGTAAACAGACGTAAACGGAGGTCAGCTGCTACTCTCCCATTCTTTTGACCCCTTCAGTCCAACAGCAATGAATACTGGATTAATTTCCTTTATTTCTATGTAGGCAAGAAAATAAAAGAATATCTGATAGTACAGACCAAGAGATTTGAGCCTTTGCTTTTACACCTCCCGTAGCAGTGTCTCTATTTGTCCTCTCCTCCTCAGCAACACAGTG
>NW_011259351.1:0-512 GCF_000146605.3 Meleagris gallopavo
TTTGGATTGCAGGGAGTCTCTCTCAATTCGAGGGCATCTCTCTCAGATTGAGGCTGTTTCTCTCGACCAGGAGACTCTCTCGCTCATTTTGCACTGTTTCCCTGAGACTCTCCTTTTTCAATTTCACAAACTCTCTCCCTCTCCAGGATAGTATTGAATAAGGCCCGGTAAGCATTAGCCAGGCCCCAAATAATTTTGGGCCTCCTCAGATCTTCCTGAGCCGCGACATTCCTGTCTCAAATATCTGTTTAAATTTTCAGGGTCTTTCAGGTGTTCTGGAGTAAAGTTCCATGACACCGAAGATTTCCATCTCTCTAAAGTCTCACCCAGGCCTCTCCACATTCCCTGCCACTCAGTATTTACTGGTTTTGGGGCAGACTTCCTCAAAATATAATAAATACTAATAATAAGTGAAATGGTGAGCAGTACATTCACGGAGATTAATAACGTGATCAGGTGAGCATTGAAAATCCACATAAAGAATTCAAAGGAGAGGCTGGAAACCTGCTTAA
>NW_011259352.1:0-307 GCF_000146605.3 Meleagris gallopavo
GTGCTGGCACCAAACCATCTGATTGCAGTGGCTTATCAACACGGCGTTGCTGGCAGAATGAGCCTGAAATGGCCATGGAACCAAATCCAGACCAGCAACCCGGTGAGCAGGGCTGTGCAGGGAGGGCACCATTGGGAAGAGGAGCAGGAGGCTGCTCCTCCTGTGCTTCCCATCTGCCTTGCAGATGGACAGCCCAACACCAATGGAAACAGGTCATCCCATGGGCCTGAGATCAACTAGAACAAGTAGTGTCCCTGTCCTCAAAAAAAGATAAGTCAGCCCCAAAATGGAGCATGTCTTGCTCCCA
>NW_011259353.1:0-574 GCF_000146605.3 Meleagris gallopavo
CCGCTTTCAGCCGTCAGCATCGGTCTCGTGTTTCTCGCTTGCCGAGAACGGGCCACTTCAGCCGGCTGCTTTTCTCCGACGAGTGAGCGGGCTCCTGTGCGCGCATCGGAAAGGAGACGCTTTGCACTTCGCCTTGGCTACATGCAGAATGCACTACGCCTACCTCTGAATACTATGTCTCTGCCTTTATTTCGAGCCACAATTCATGTCTAGTCAGGTTTCCACTAGCGACACATCTGCATTCAGAGAGGAAAAGAGTGGAAGGGAAAACCCTCTCCAATAAGGCATTTGCAAGTTCGAGGAGCGACAGCTGTAGTTGCTCTCAGGGAGAGCGTTTCAGAAAGTGGGCACAGAGCCTTTCAGGACTGCGCAGAAAAACCCCCCACTCGCAGGTAGTGCAGGAGGCTTGAATTCGCACTTGTCGGCATCGGAATTCGCACTCCTTCGCTCTCACGCGTAGAAAGCGGCATTCGCGCTGAACCGCTCCGGAGACTTTGCCGTAGCTGGCCGAGAAATTGTGTTTCTCCCCGAATGCCGCTTTCAGCCGTCAGCAGCGGTCTCGTGTTTCTCGCTT
>NW_011259354.1:0-659 GCF_000146605.3 Meleagris gallopavo
GGTGATGGAACAGCTTGTGCTGGATACCATCTCCAGACAACTGGGAGAAAAGGAGGTTATCAGGAGTAGTCAGCATGGGTTCACCAAGGGGAGGTCGTGCTCGACTAACTTGGTGGCCTTCTATGATGCTGTCACATGCTGGGTGGATGGGGAAGAGCGGTAGATGTAATCTACCTTGATTTTAGAAAGGCATTTGATACTGTCTCCCACGACATCCTCATAACAAAGCTGAGGAAGTGTGGGATAGACGAGTGGACAGTGAGGTGGGTTGAGAACTGGCTGACTGGCAGAGTGCAGAGGGTCATCGTTGGTGGTGCAGAGTCTGGCTGGAGACCTGTAACCAGTGGTGTCCCCCAGGGGTCTGTGCTGGGTCCGGTCTTGTTCAACATCTTCATCAATGACCTTGATGAGGGGATAGTGGCCACCCTCAGCAAGTTTGCTGATGATACGAAGTTGGGAGGATTGGCGACACGCCTGAAGGCTGTGCTGCCATTCAGCAAGACCTGGACAGGCTGGAGAGCTGGGCAGTAAGAAACCGGATGAGGTTCAACAAAAAGACAAGTGTAGGGTCTTACACCTAGGGAGGAATAATTGCGTGCACCAATAACAGGCTGGGGGAGTGAGCTGCTGGAGAAGAGCTCTGCAGAGAGGGACCTGGG
>NW_011259355.1:0-429 GCF_000146605.3 Meleagris gallopavo
AGTATGGCAGTAGAGGCTGAACTTTCCCACCAATATTCCATTATATTTTGCTGCCATAGATGGCAAGCAGAGGGGCAGTCTGGCAAAATGGTATCTGACATGGAAGTGCATATGAAGCAAAGGCGTATCACAGATCTCCTCTGTGCAAGAAAAAAAATGCACCCACTGACATTCAGTGATACTTGCTGAGCATTTGTGGAGACCAAAGAGTGGATGTGAGCACAGTGAGGAGGTAGGTGGTTTGTTTCATCAGCGGCAATAGTAGCAATGGGTCAGTATTACTGGTGCAGATTTTTATGGGTGGCATGCAGGCTCTTGTTCATTGCTGGCAAAAATGCAGAGCTAATGGTGGTGGCTATGCTGGAAAATAGCATTTTGTAACAGAGAATTTGATCTATCAAATGCTGTGAAGGTGCTCTTTGTGTCTGT
>NW_011259356.1:0-371 GCF_000146605.3 Meleagris gallopavo
AAAGGAGAAGAACTAAAGGAGAAGAACTAAAGGAGAAGAACTAAAGGAGAAGAACTAAAGGAGAAGAACAAAGAAGACAAAAGGCAGGAAAGGGGTGGGAAAGGGGAGGGAAGAAAGCAGTAAAAAGTCAGGAAAGGGGAGGGAAAAAGGATATAAAATGGAGAAAAAAAAGCTGGAAAGGGGCAGGAAAAAGACAAGGAAAAAAAGGAAAGAAAAGGAAAAAAAGGGGGGGAAGGGGCAGGAGAAAAGGAGGTGAAAAAGAGGAGAAAAACAGCAAGAAAAAAGGAGGAGAAAAGGCGGAAAAAACGGGGGGAGACAAAAACAGGGAGAAAGGGAAGGGAAAAAGAAAAGGTCGAAAAAAGGGGTGGGAA
>NW_011259357.1:0-486 GCF_000146605.3 Meleagris gallopavo
GGCGGGGGGGCTGGAGATTTGTGATCCTGGAGGTCCCGTCCAACCCGGGCCATTCTGTGATTCTGTGCCTCCACGGTGACAGTGACAGTGAGAACTTCGGGGACAGGCGGTTGTCCCGGTGGTGGCACTGCCGGCGGTTGTCCCGGTGTCACCCGGTGGCCCTGGGGGGAGTTGTTTCCGTAGGGCTCTGGATGGGAATTTGATGAGAACCATCCATTTCTGAAAGGAAATGGGGAAAGAAAGACAACAAAATTGACATAGTATTGATTTGAATGGAAACAGACATTTTGGGGTGATCCCAGGGGACAAAGCAGAGCGAGAACGTGTCACTATGTGAGGTTGTCCTCAAAATCCCCATTGGAGACCTCTGGAGGACTCCCGGAACCCCTGGGGACCCTCTGATCTCAAAGAGACCCCTCTGGGACATCTCCAGACCCTTCTGGATGACTCCAGGCCCCCCCTGGGGACCCCAAGGCAACTCCAGAA
>NW_011259358.1:0-504 GCF_000146605.3 Meleagris gallopavo
AAGCACAAAGTTTAAGCCTTGCACATGGACAAACTTCTGAGCCAGAAGGTCTTGGTCCTCTTCACAGTGAAGGGGGCAGCTAGAGGCGGGGAATGGATGCACAGCCCCTTAACTCTGATCAGCAAGGAAAGAAGAAAAATGGAAGCAAACACGGCCAACTTGTACCAGTTCAAATCTGCTTCAAGACTCACTGCAAAATCTCAGCTAGAAGAAGTATCACCTCAACGTACCCAAGAAAAAGAACAGTGTTGTTTGTTAGTTTTTTTCTAAACTATTTTTTAATATACAGTAAAACCATGCAGTTGCACTGTCAGTCATCTCAGATTGTCCCAGGAGGAGCTCATCCACATTCTGCTCACGCTTCACTTGAACATCAAGCGGAGCAGGGGTAGTCTTGCAGATGGATAAGGCAAGAATTCTGACAGGATGCTGCTGCATTACGGAATCTTGCATCGACTTAATCATCAGGATCCAGCAGGAGATCACAAAGCTGTGGAGGCATCG
>NW_011259359.1:0-495 GCF_000146605.3 Meleagris gallopavo
CCCCCCCCACAGCCCCCTGCAAATAATAAAGGGCAGAGGAGCAGCTGTGGGCTCCACGTCTCACAGTGGAGGGGGAACTTTGAGGACAGAGGTCACTGCACTTCTCTTTTAAATGTATGACACATGAGGCACTTACTAGAATATGCAATTAACCCTGAGTTCCTAAAATCAGGATGTATTTCTCTCCTCGGAACACAGTTCCAAATGAACTGTTAGTATAATTTCAGAAATGTCCTTAGGATATTTTATGTACATCTATAACACTAACAGGTGATCTTAGTGCAGGTAGAGTTCCATATAAAAACCCGGGCTTCGTTATCAATGCTGGATTTCATCTTGGTAAGGACGCTTTGAATAGGTGAAATGTAGACAGGCATCAACTCCCGGGTCACCTCGTTCAGTGCATCCTGACGTGGCATTTTGACTCATGTCGTGACCTTCACGCACAACGAATGTGGTACTCAGACATGATTTGAGCCAGAATGTGATGTGCCC
>NW_011259360.1:0-368 GCF_000146605.3 Meleagris gallopavo
GTTGAAGTAGACAGGATGAAAGGAGTGTTTGTGATGCAACTGCTTTTGCATCTTGTTCTTTGTGTTGGAGAGCCAGAAGCCGAGAAAAGAACATGGCTAGAGCATGGAAGCTCGTGTCCTCTGCTGCACAGCTGGAGACATGTTCCATTTTCGACATGGACATTTGTGCAGGGAGATTTAGTCAAAAGGACAGTAGGATTGTTGCATGATGGGCAGGTGGTACAGGGAACTGGCATTGTGACGGCATGGGCATGTCACAGAAGGCAGAATGCTTACAGGATCCATGTGGCACACAGGTACTGGTGCCATGGGCTGCATCGGGAGAGCCTAGAAAGAGCTGCATCCCTGTGCCAGCCTAATGCTCAGGG